>NC_053025.1:125597714-125612787 GCF_003073215.2 Triticum urartu | reverse complement strand
TATTTTCAGGGTCATCCCATCACTGTGGTTAGCTCTGCTCCTTTAGGAGATATTATTCAAAATAGAGAAGCCACAGGACGAGTTGCCAAGTGGGCCATTGAACTTGGGCATCATGGTTTAAAGTATGTGCCACGCATTGCCATCAAATCTCAAGCACTAGTGGACTTCATCAATGATTGGACAGAGCTGCAGATGCCTGAAGAGAAGCCGGACAACACATATTGGACTATTCATTTTGATGGGTCCAGGAAATTAGAGGGCTCGGGTGCTAGAGTTGTTTTAGCTTCCCTCGAGGTGACAAATTTTGTTATGTGCTACGATTGATGTTTCCTTGTACTAACAATGCAGCTGAGTATGAGGCTTTGCTCCATGGTCTTCGGATGGCTAAGGAGATGAGCTTGAGTCGGGTAAGGTGCTTTGGAGACTCAGATTTTGTGGCTCAACAAGTATCAGGCAAGTGGGATTCCAAGGATCCTCTCATGGCGGCTTATCGCCGCGAAGTTGATGCCATTGTTGGACACTTCAAGGGTTACCAAGTGGAATACATTGATCGCAGAAAGAATGAAGCGGTTGATGCTTTAAGCTGGCTGGGGTCTCAGCGTAAGCCGGTGCCACCTAACACTTTTTTAAATGTTCTGCATAACCCTTCTATCAAATTGCCTACAAAGGAAGACTTGGCTGTTCCAGACCCGGAAGCACAATTGGTGGCGGCTCTTCACGTCATCCCAGATTGGATAGTGCCATATTTGGCTTATATGACCCTGGGCGAGTTGCCTGAAGATGAGACCTTGGCTAGGCAGATAACCTGGCGGTCTAAATCAATGACAATTGCCAACGATGAGTTGCATCATCGCAGTATCACCGGGGCGTTTCAATGTTGTGTCTCCCCTGAGGAAGGTCAAGAAATTCTTCGTGAAATCCATGAAGGAGATTGTGGCCATCATGCCAGTTCAAAGTCTCTTGTAGCCAAAGCCTTCCATCATGGTTTTTACTGGTTGACGGCTCACGCTGATGCGGAGGATCTGGTCAGTAGGTGTGATGGTTGTCAAAAATTCGCACGACGGGCACACGTGCCGGTTCAAGAATTGCGGATGATTCCAATTACTTGGCCGTTTGCAGTCTGGGGGCTCGATATGGTTGGACATTTCAAAAGATCCAAAGATAAAAAGACACACCTTTTGGTGGCAGTTGACAAATTCACAAAGTGGGTTGAGGTAGAGCCGGTTAGTAAGTGTGATGCAGCCACGGCGGTTCAATTCATGAAAAAGGTGATCTTTCGTTTTGGCTTTCCACACAGCATTATAACTGACAATGGTACTAATCTGTCCAAGGGTGCTATGGAGGAATTCTGCCAACGTGAGCATATCCGGCTTGATGTTTCATCAGTAGCTCACCCCCAATCTAATGGTCAAGCTGAAAGAGCCAATCAGGAATTCTTGAAAGGTCTCAAGCCCCGGCTTATGGTTCCTTTACAACGAACAAGCTTAATTCCTACTCGTCCTCGAGTACGTAAATGATAAAAGAAATGATTTATGAAGTGTGAATGCTAGTAAGTGCATAAGTTTAATCAATGATAGTTCCAATCACCTTTCCTAGCATCATTATATATCATAATAATAGCTCAACTCATGAAACTTCTCATGATCAAGTAACAAGCTATTCACAAGTTAAAGTATAGATCATAAACTTTCTTGAAAACTAACAAACCGTGCTCTTAGTCATCAAACAATTGCAATTCATCTTATTTTCGGGAAGGGTCTATGTAAGAGCTTTGATTCAGCAAACTCCACATACTCAACTATCATTTAATCTTTCGCAATTGCTAACACTCATGTGATATTTATGGGTTCAAAGTTTTAATCGGACACAGAGAAAGATAGGGGCTGATAGTTTCGCCTCCCAACCTATTACCTCAAGAGTAATGTCAACAATAATAATTTATGAAAACCTACATCCAAGTGGATATATATATACCCGGATCGCTCCAACACAAAGTGCTTGCCAAAGGAAAAAGTGTAAAAAGGAAAGGTGATGGCCACAATGACTCTTGTGTTGGGGAATGTAGTAATTTCAAAAAAATTCATACGCACACGCAAGATCATGGTGATGCATAGCAACGAGAGGGGAGAGCGTTGTCCACGTACCCTCGTAGACCGAAAGTGGAAGCGTTAGACCAAACACGGTTGATGTAGTCGTACGTCTTCACGATCCGACCGATCAAGTACCGAACGTACGACACCTCCTAGTTCAAGCATACGTTCAGCCCGATGACGTCCCTCGAACTCCAATCCAGCCGAGTGTTGAGGGAGAGTTTTGTCAGCACGATGGCATGGTGACTAATGATGATGTTCTACCTGATGCAGGGCTTCGCCTAAGCACCTCTACAGTATTATCGAGGTGGACTATGGTGGAGGGGGGCACCGCACACGGCTAAAAGATCAAATGATCAATTGTTGTGTCTCTAGGGTGCCCCCTGCCCCTGTATATAAAGGAGCAAGGGGGTGCGGCCGTCCAGGAGAGAGGGCGCACCAGGAGGACTCCTACTCCCACCGGGAGTAGGACTCCCCCCCTTTCCTAGTTGGATTAGGCCTTGGGAGGGGGAAAGAGGAGGGAGAGAGGAAGGAAGGGGGGGCGCCGCCCCCCTCTCCTTGTCCTATTCGGACTAGGGGGAGGGGCCGCGGCCGCAGCCCTCCTCCACCTCCTCTCTTCCACTAAGCACTAAGGCCCATACCCGGGGGGTTCCGGTAACCTCCCGGTACTCCGGTAAAATCCTGATTTCACCCGGAACACTTCCGATATCCAAACATAGGCTTCCAATATATCAATCTTTATGTCTCGACCATTTCGAGACTCCTCGTCATGTCCGTGATCACATCCGGGACTCCGAACAACCTTCGGTACATCAAAATGCATAAACTCATAATATAACTGTCATCGTAACCTTAAGCGTGCGGACCCTACGTTCGAGAACTATGTAGACATGGCCGAGACACGTCTCCGGTCAATAACCAATAGCGGAACCTGGATGCTCATATTGGCTCCTACATATTCTACGAAGATCTTTATCGGTCAGACCGCATAACAACATACGTTGTTCCCTTTGTCATCGGTATGTTACTTGCCCGAGATTCGATCGTCGGTATCTCAATACCTAGTTCAATCTCGTTACCGGCAAGTCTCTTTACTCGTTCCGTAATACATCATCCCGCAACTAACTCATTAGTTGCAATGCTTGCAAGGCTTAAGTGATGTGCATTACCGAGAGGCCAGAGATACCTCTCCGACAATCGGAGTGACAAATCCTAATCTCGAAATACGCCAACTCAACAAGTACCTTCGGAGACACCTGTAGAGCACCTTTATAATCACCCAGTTACGTTGTGACGTTTGGTAGCACACAAAGTGTTCCTCCGGTAAACGGGAGTTGCATAATCTCATAGTCATAGGAACATGTATAAGTCATGAAGAAAGCAATAGCAACATACTAAACGATCAAGTGCTAAGCTAACGGAATGGGTCAAGTCAATCACATCATTCTCCTAATGATGTGATCCCGTTAATCAAATGACAACTCATGTCTATGGTTAGGAAACATAACCATCTTTGATCAACGAGCTAGTCAAGTAGAGGCATACTAGTGACACTCTGTTTGTCTATGTATTCACACATGTATTATGTTTCCGGTTAATACAATTCTAGCATGAATAATAAACATTTATCATGATATAAGGAAATAAATAATAACTTTATTATTGCCTCTAGGGCATATTTCCTTCAGTCTCCCACTTGCACTAGAGTCAATAATCTAGATTACACAGTAATGATTCTAACACCCATGGAGCCTTGGTGCTGATCATGTTTTGCTCGTGGAAGAGGCTTAGTCAACGGGTCTGCAACATTCAGATCCGTATGTATCTTGCAAATTTCTATGTCTCCCACCTGGACTAGATCCCGGATGGAATTGAAGCGTCTCTTGATGTGCTTGGTTCTCTTGTGAAATCTGGATTCCTGCCAAGGCAATTGCACCAGTATTGTCACAAAAGATTTTCATTGGACCCGATGCACTAGGTATGACACCTAGATCGGATATGAACTCCTTCATCCAGACTCCTTCATTTGCTGCTTCCGAAGCAGCTATGTACTCCGCTTCACATGTAGATCCCGCCACGACGCTTTGTTTAGAACTGCACCAACTGACAGCTCCACCGTTTCAATGTAAACACGTATCCGGTTTGCGATTTAGAATCGTCCGGATCAGTGTCAAAGCTTGCATCAACGTAACCATTTACGATGAGCTCTTTGTCACCTCCATAAACGAGAAACATATCCTTAGTCCTTTTCAGGTATTTCAGGATGTTCTTGACCTTGTCCAGTGATCCACTCCTGGATTACTTTGGTACCTCCCTGCTAGACTTATAGCAAGGCACACATCAGGTCTGGTACACCATTGCATACATGATAGAGCCTATGGCTGAAGCATAGGGAACATCTTCCATTTTCTCTCTATCTTCTGCAGTGGTCGGGCATTGAGTCTTACTCAACTTCACACCTTGTAACACAGGCAAGAACCCTTTCTTTGCTTGATCCATTTTGAACTTCTTCAAAACTTTGTCAAGGTATGTGCTTTGTGAAAGTCCAATTAAGCGTCTTGATCTATCTCTATAGATCTTGATGCCCAATATATAAGCAGCTTCACCGAGGTCTTTCATTGAAAAACTCTTATTCAAGTATCCCTTTATGCTATCCAGAAATTCTATCATTTCCAATCAACAATATGTCATCCACATATAATATAGAAATGCTACAGAGCTCCCACTCACTTTCTTGTAAATACAGGCTTCTCCAAAAGTCTGTACAAAACCAAATGCTTTGATCACACTATCAAAGCGTTTATTCCAACTCCGAGAGGCTTGCACCAGTCCATAAATGGATCGCTGGAGCTTGCACACTTTGTTAGCTCCCTTTGGATCGACAAAACCTTCCGGTTGCATCATATACAACTCTTCTTCCAGAAATCCATTCAGGAATGCAGTTTTGACATCCATCTGCCAAATTTCATAATCATAAAATGCGGCAATTGCTAACATGATTCGGACAGACTTAAGCATCGCTACGGGTGAGAAGGTCTCATCGTAGTCAATCCCTTGAACTTGTCGAAAACCTTTTGCAACAAGTCGAGCTTTATAGACAGTAACATTACCGTCAGCGTCAGTCTTCTTCTTGAAGATCCATTTATTCTCAATGGCTTGCCGATCAATGGGCAAGCCAACCAAAGTTCACACTTTGTTCTCATACATGGATCCCATCTTAGATTTCATGGCCTTAGGCCATTTTGCGGAATCTGGGCTCACCATCGGTTCTTCATAGTTCGTAGGTTCATCATGGTCTAGTAACATGACTTCCAGAACAGGATTACCGTACCACTCTGGTGCGGATCTTACTCTGGTTGATCTACGAGGTTCAGTAATAACTTGATCTGAAGTTTCATGATCATCATCATTAACTTCCTCACTAATTGGTGTAGGCGTCATAGGAACTGGTTTCTGTGATGAACTACTTTCCAATAAGGGAGGAGGCACAGTTACCTCATCAAGTTCTACTTTCCTCCCACTCACTTCTTTCGAGAGAAACCCCTTCTCTAGAAAGAATCCATTCTTAGCAACGAATGTCTTGCCTTCGGATCTGTGATAGAAGGTGTACCCAACAGTCTCCTTTGGGTATCCTATGAAGACACATTTCTACGTTTTGGGTTCGAGCTTATAAGGTTGAAGCTTTTTCACATAATCATCGCAGCCCCAAACTTTAAGAAACGAAAACTTTGGTTTCTTGCCAAACCACAGTTCATAAGGCGTCGTCTCAACGGATTTAGGTGGTGCCCTATTTTAACGTGAATGCAGCCGTCTCTAAAGCATAACACCAAAATGATAGCGGTAAATCAGTAAGTGCGATTACGACGTTCGGACACACCATTACACTGTGGTGTTCCGGGTGGCGTGAGTTGCGAAACTATTCCGCATTGTTTCAAATGAAGACCAAACTCGTAACTCAAATATTCTCCTCCACGATCAGATCGTAGAAACTTTATTTTCTTGTTACGATGATTTTCAACTTCACTCTGAAATTCTTTGAACTTTTCAAATGTTTCAGACTTATGTTTCATTAAGTAGATATACCCATATCTGCTTAAATCATCTGTGAAGGTGAGAAAATAACGATATCCGCCACGAGCCTCAACATTCATCGGACCACATACATCTGTATGTATGATTTCCAACAAATCTGTTGCTCTCTCCATAGTACCGGAGAACGGCGTTTTAGTCATCTTGCCCATGAGGCACGGTTCGCAAGTACCAAGTGATTCATAATCAAGTGGTTCCAAAAGTCCATCAGTATGGAGTTTCTTCATGCGCTTTACACCGATATGACCTAAACGGCAGTGCCACAAATAAGTTGCACTATCATTATCAACTCTGCATCTTTTGGCTTCAACATTATGAATATGTGTATCACTACTATCGAGATTCATCAAAAATAGACCACTCTTCAAGGGTGCATGACCATAAAAGATATTACTCATATAAATAGAACAACCATTATTCTCTGATTTAAATGAATAACCGTCTCGCATCAAACAAGATCCAGATATAATGTTCATGCTCAACGCTGGCACCAAATAACAATTATTTAGGTCTAATACTAATCCCGAAGGTAGATGTAGAGGTAGCGTGCCGACCGCGATCACATCGACTTTGGAACCATTTCCCACGCGCATCGTCACCTCGTCCTTAGCCAATCTTCGCTTAATCCGTAGTCCCCTGTTTCGAGTTGCAAATATTAGCAACAGAACCAGTATCAAATACCCAGGTGCTACTGCGAGCATTAGTAAGGTACACATCAATAACATGTATATCACATATACCTTTGTTCACCTTGCCATCCTTCTTATCCGCCAAATACTTGGGGCAGTTCCGCTTCCAGTGACCAGTCTGCTTGCAGTAGAAGCACTCAGTTTCAGGCTTAGGTCCAGGTTTGGGTTTCTTCTCTTGAGTAGCAACTTGCTTGCCGTTCTTTTTGAAGTTCCCTTTCTTCTTCCCTTTGCCCTTTTTCTTGAAACTAGTGGTCTTGTTGACCATCAACACTTGATGCTCCTTCTTGATTTCTACCTCCGCAGCTTTCAGCATTGCGAAGAGCTCGGGAATAGTCTTGTTCATCCCTTGCATATTATAGTTCATCACGAAGCTCTTGTAGCTTGGTGGCAGTGATTGGAGAATTCTGTCAATGACGCAATCATCTGGAAGATTAACTCCCAATTGAATCAAGTGATTATTATACCCAGACATTTTGAGTATATGCTCACTGACAGAACTGTTCTCCTCCATCTTGCAGCTATAGAACTTATTGGAGACTTCATATCTCTCAATCCGGGCATTTGCTTGAAATATTAACTTCAACTCCTGGAACATCTCATATGCTCCATGACGTTCAAAACGTCGTTGAAGTCCCGATTCTAAGCCGTAAAGCATGGCACACTGAACTATCGAGTAGTCATCAGCTTTGCTCTGCCAGACGTTCATAACATCTGGTGTTGCTCCTGCAGCAGGCTTGGCACTTAGCGGTGCTTCCAGGACGTAATTCTTCTGTGCAGCAATGAGGATAATCCTCAAGTTACGGACCCAGTCCGTGTAATTGCTACCATCATCTTTCAACTTTGCTTTCTCAAGGAACGCATTAAAATTCAACGGAACAACAGCACGAGCCATCTATCTACAATCAACATAAACAAGCAAGATACTATCAGGGTACTAAGTTCATGATAAATTTAAGTTCAATTAATCATATTACTTAAGAACTCCCACTTAGATAGACATCCCTCTAATCCTCTAAGTGATCACGTGATCCATATCAACTAAACCATGTCCGATCATCACGTGAGATGGAGTTTTCAATGGTGAACATCACTATGTTGATCATATCTACTATATGATTCACGCTCGACCTTTCGGTCTCCGTGTTCCGAGGCCATATCTGTTATATGCTAGGCTCATCAAGTTTAACCTGAGTATTCCGCGTGTGCAACTGTTTTGCACCCGTTGTATTTGAACGTAGAGCCTATCACACCCGATCATCACGTGGTGTCTCAGCACGAAGAACTTTCGCAACGGTGCATACTCAGGGAGAACACTTATACTTGATAATTTAGTGAGGGATCATCTTATAATGCTACCGTCAATCAAAGCAAGATAAGATGCATAAAAGATAAACATCACATGCAATCAATATAAGTGATATGATATGGCCATCATCATCTTGTGCTTGTGATCTCCATCTCCGAAGCACCGTCATGATCACCATCGTCACCGGCGCGACACCTTGATCTCCATCGTAGCATCGTTGTCGTCTCGCCAATCTTATGCTTCTACGACTATCGCTACCGCTTAGTGATAAAGTAAAGCATTACAGGGCGATTGCATTGCATACAATAAAGCGACAACCATATGGCTCCTGCCAGTTGCCGATAACTCGGTTACAAAACATGATCATCTCATACAATAAAATTTAGCATCATGTCTTGACCATATCACATCACAACATGCCCTGCAAAAACAAGTTAGACGTCCTCTACTTTGTTGTTGCAAATTTTACGTGGCTGCTACGGGCTTAGCAAGAACCGTTCTTACCTACGCATCAAAACCACAACGATAGTTTGTCAAGTTGGTGCTGTTTTAACCTTCGCAAGGACCGGGCGTAGCCACACTCGGTTCAACTAAAGTTGGAGAAACTGACACCCGCCAGCCACCTGTGTGCAAAGCACGTCGGTAGAACCAGTCTCGCGTAAGCGTACGCGTAATGTCGGTCCAGGCCGCTTCATCCAACAATACCGCCGAACCAAAGTATGACATGCTGGTAAGCAGTATGACTTATATCGCCCACAACTCACTTGTGTTCTACTCGTGCATATGACATCTACGCATAAAACCTGGCTCGGATGCCACTGTTGGGGAACGTAGTAATTTCAAAAAAATTCCTACGCACACGCAAGATCATGGTGATGCATAGCAACGAGAGGGGAGAGTGTTGTCCACATACCCTCGTAGACCGAAAGCGGAAGCGTTAGCACAACGCGGTTGATGTAGTCGTACGTCTTCACGATCCAACCGATCAAGTACCGAACGCACGACACCTCCGAGTTCAGCACACGTTCAGCCCGATGACGTCCCTCGAACTCCGATCCAGCCGAGTGTTGAGGGAGAGTTTCGTCAGCACGACGGCGTGGTGACAATGTTGATGTTCTACCAACGCAGGGCTTCGCCTAAGCACTGCTATAGTATTGTCGAGGTGGACTATGGTGGAGGGGGGTACCGCACACGGCTAAAGATCAACGATCAATTGTTGTGTCTCTAGGGTGCCCCCTGAGGGAGTCCTGGATTAGGGGGTGTTCGGATAGCCGAACTATACCTTCAGTCGGACTCCTGGACTATGAAGATACAAGATTGAAGACTTCGTCCCGTGTCCGGAAGGGACTTTCCTTGGCGTGGAAGGCAAGCTTGGCGATACGGATGTTCTGATCTCCTACCATTGTAACCGACTCTATGTAACCCTAACCCTCTCCGGTGTCTATATAAACCGGAGGGTTTTAGTCCGTAGGACAACATACACATCAACAATCATACCATAGGCTAGCTTCTAGGGTTTAGCCTCTCTGATCTCGTGGTAGATCTACTCTTGTACTACCCATATCATCAATATTAATCAAGCAGGACGTAGGGTTTTACCTCCATCGAGAGGGCCCGAACCTGGGTAAAACTTCGTGTCCCTTGCCTCCTGTTACCATCCAGCCTAGATACATAGTTCGGGACCCCCTACCCGAGATCCGCCGGTTTTGACACCGACATTGGTGCTTTCATTGATAGTTCCTCTATGTCGTCGCCGTCGGGCTTGATGGCTCCTACGATCATCAATGGCGATGTAGTCTAGGGTGAGACCTTCCTCTCCGGACAGATCTTCATCTTTGGCGGCTTCGCACTGCGGGCCAATTCACTCGGCCATCTAGAGCAGATCGAAAGCTACGCCCCTGGCCGTCAGGTCAGATTCGGAAGTTTAAACTACACGGCTGACATCCGCGGACTAATCTTTCCACGGAATCGAAAACCACTGCAGGAGGGTCCGCACTGTCACGACGAGCATGATCTAGCTCTGCCGCCTGAACCAGTGCCCTGGAGGCCGCACCCGCATCGGCCCGACCCTTAGTTCGGAGCCGACCGCACCGCTCGAGAATGGGCGGTTGGACGCCACCTCGGGGGTTGTGATCCCAACGGGCGGTTGAGCCAAACACCAGCCCCGTACTCTGCAAGACTCGTGACTCCATGGGGCCGGATTCTTCGCCGGACTCCTGAACCCTCCCGCCCCTGCCGATCGAAATCCGATTGGGCGCCAGAATCATGGAGTTCACGGCCGCGGACGTCTTTCAGCACTCGCCTTTTCGGCGATATCTAAAGTCACTGAAGTCTCTCTCTTATCAGGAGCCCTGGACGGACTTACGTCCAGCAAGGTTGGGTACGGACGAATGAAGAAATTCAAAACCCACCCACCACCCACTTTGTAGCCACTGTCTACGACTTAACCGACATGCTCGACTACGACTCCGAAGACATCGACGGTATGGACGCCGATGAAGGAGATGATGAAGAACCAGCGCCTACTAGGCCCTGGAAAGCCACCTCGTCATATGACATATACATGGTGGACACCCCAAAAGAGGGAGATGGCGATGGAACAGCGGAGGATGACCCCTCCAAGAAACAGCAAAAGCGTCGGCGTCAGCGGCGCCGCTCAAAATCCCGCCAACACAAAAACGGCGATTCCAGCACGGGAGATAATAATACTCTGGAGAGTGCCGAAGAAAACCCCCTCCAGCAAGGTTTAGCACAGGAGGATGGAGAAACCAGCCCTCATGAAAGAGCGGCAGACAAAGAGGTTGAGGACGATAATTATATGCCTCCCTCCGAAGACGAGGCAAGCCTCGACGACGACGAATTCGTCGTGCTAGAGGATCCTGTTGAGCAAAAGCGTTTCCAACGTAGGCTTGTCGCCACGGCAATAAGCCTCAATAAAAAAACAACAACTCAGAGCTGATCAAGATTTGCTGGTTGACAGATGGACTGAAGTCCTTGCGGCCGAAGAGCATAAACTCGAACGCCCCTCCAAGGCGCAGGTTGCTACCCCGATTAGAGGAGGAAGCACTTGATGCGGCCGAACGGCCACCTCGTGGCCGCGACAGAGAGGCCTCCCGGCCCTCCACTCAAGCCGCACCCCATACCAAGGCACGGGAATATGCACCGGACTTACAAGACATGTTGGAGGACAAGGCAAGGCAAACACGATCGATCTACGGATCGTGTGGGCACCCCACGGCTCGAGACAGTAACCGTCACGCCGGCCACACATTCGGCAGGGCCGAACACAGTAGACAAAGCTCATTGGAGCTACGTCATGATATAGCCCAGTACAGAGGCGCCGCACACCCACTGTGCTTTACAGACAAAATAATGGATCATCAAATCCCCGAGGGTTTCAAACCCGTAAACATCGAATCATATGATGGCACAACAGACCCTGCGGTATGGATCGAGGATTATCTCCTTCATATCCACATGGCCCGCGGCGAAGATTTTCATGCCATCAAATACCTCTCACTCAAGCTTAAAGGACCAGCTCGGCATTGGCTCAACATCTTGCCAACAAGGTCAATCAGTTGTTGGGAGGACCTGGAAGCCGCATTCCTCGACAATTTCCAGGGCACTTATGTGCGACCCCCAGACGCCGATGACCTAAGTCACATAATCCAGCAGCCAGAGGAATCGGCCAGACAATTCTGGACACGGTTCCTAACAAAGAAAAATCAAATAGTCGACTGTCCGGACGCTGAGGCCCTAGTAGCCTTCAAGCATAATATCCGTGACGAGTGGCTGGCCCGGCACCTCGGACAGGAAAAGCCGAAATCTATGGCAGCACTCACGACACTCATGACCCGCTTTTGCGCAGGAGAAGACAGCTGGCTCGCTCTTAGGAACAATATGACCAAGAACCCTGGTAGTTCGGACACCAGGGACATTAGTGGCAGGTCGCATCGCAACAAGCAGAAGCGCCGCATTAACGGCGACAATGCTGAGGATACGACAGTTAATGCCGGATTCAGAGGCTCTAAATCCGGTCAGCGGAAGAAGCCATTCAAAAGGAATCCTAGGGGCCCGTCCAGCTTGGACCGAATACTCGACAGCTTGTGCCAAATACATGGCACCCCCGAAAAGCCGGCCAATCACACCAACAGGGATTGTTGGGTGTTCAAGCAGGCAGGCAAGTTAAGCGCCGACAATGAAGACAAGGGGCTGCATAGCGATGACGACGAGGAGCCCCGACCGCCGAACAACAATGGACAGAAGGGTTTTCTCCCACAAGTGCGGACGGTGAACATGATATACGCCACCCACGTCCCCAAAAGGAAGCGGAAGCGCGCGTTAAGGGACATATACACGGTAGAGCCAGTCGCCCCAAAGTTCAACCCATGGTCCTCCTGCCCGATCACCTTTGATCGAAGAGACCATCCCACTAGCATCCGCCATGGCGGATTTGCCGCATGTGTTCTAGACCCAATTATTGACGGATTTCATCTCACTAGAGTCCTCGTGGACGGCGGCAGCAGCCTGAACCTGCTTTACCAGGATACAGTGCAAAAAATGGGCATCGATCCCTCGAGGATTAAGCCCACCAAAACGACCTTTAAAGGCGTAATACCAGGTGTAGAGGCCAACTATACAGGCTCAGTCACACTTGAAGTGGTCTTCGGATCCCCGGATAATTTCCAAAGCGAGGAATTGATCTTCGACATAGTCCCATTCCGCAGTGGCTATCATGCACTGCTCGGACGAACCGCATTTGCCAAATTCAATGCGTTACCGCGCTATGCATACCTTAAGCTCAAGATGCCAGGCCCTCGTGGAGTAATTACGGTCAATGGAAACACCGAACGCTCCCTCCGAACGGAGGACCACACGGCGGCCCTTGCAGCGGAAGTACAAAGCAGCCTCTCCAGGTAGTTCTCCAGTCCGGCCATTAAACGTCCGGACACCGTCAAGCGCGCCCAGAGTAACCTACAACAAGACCGCCTGGCATGTTCCGAGCAGGCGTAGCAATGCGGCCCCAACCCCAACCCTCGCAAAAAGGCGACGCCAGTACTTCGCGTCCATAACTACGCTCTGGAAATACCATGGGCATAGGGGGAGGGGCACCATCATGGCACGCCCAAAACACGGCTTAAACCGCACCAGGGGCTGCCAATTTTTTTTACTTTTCTCTTACTTCTAGGACTCTACTCTCCGGAAGGCCTGTTCGGCAGTTCAATTGCCGCACAAACGACACAAGAACCAGGGAAGCAGACAAGCCATGCCGCATTACGAAAATCCCAGGTGGTCTCTATCACGAGCAGTATACCTGTTTCGCATACTATTCAGCAGCTTGCCCCTGGAGCAGACATTTTAAATAGTCCAACTTTTTGTTTATCGCATTACTTGTATCGTTCTGCTTTGATCGCAGCTATTTTTAATAAACAATGCATAGCTTTTGTCTATTTTTTGCATTATCTTTTTATAAATAAATGTTCCTTAACGACATGTTGCACCCGTACAACTTGGTATGGCCAAAGTACGCCAGGGGCTTTTAGCACCCCTCAATATGGTGTGAGAAGTCCGAACACTTTCACAAGTGCGGCACCCCGAACTTATAGCACTATATGCATCGGCTCCGAATCATGTCTTGGGTCAATAGTTGGGTTTGCCCGGCTCCTATGTTTTGGTGCCTTACGTTCCGCTATATCGGCTAAGGTAGCACTAGGAGAACAACTGCGATTGTGCCCCAGTTGAGCTGGGCCGAGCACCTCAATGGAGAAAGCTAAAACTGACTGTCATGATGAAGCGAGAGCTGGTCGCTGTTCGAGAGGTTTTTTCGAGTCCCTAAAGACTTATGCCGCTTAGGGCGAGGAGTCGGCTCTGTCCGGCCAAGGCGTGGATAGCGCCCCGAACTCGGTCTTCCGAATACTAGGGGCTTCGCCAAAATTTAAAATTATAGAATTCTATGGCTAAGTGAGAGTGTTCACGCATTATAGTCCGATTGCCTCGTTCGTTGGGCTGAGCGCCTCCCTCGAAGGACCCAAATATGGGAAAAAGAGTGCCCAGGTTTATCCCCGAACACCCCAGCACTAGCGGCAAGGGGGCAGAAGCCGACGACTCGCCATCTCTCAGTATTGATAAACAGCCGCACAGAAGGTAATATTTTAAATTCAAGCAGCATTGCTTAGTGCATATGAACAAGTTTTCAGCGCACAGGACAAACACGAGGGAGTTTTACTCAAAAATTACATCCCTAGTACATTCATCCGCCACAAGGCGGGCACCCTTCAGAACATCCTTATAGTAATTTTCGGGCTTGCGATGCTCTTTCCCCGCTGGTGGCCCGTCCTTTCACAAGCTTCTCCACATCCAGCCTGCCCCAGTGCACCTTAGCACGGGCAAAGGCCCTACGGGCACCTTCAATACAGATGGAGTGCTTGATGACTTCGAGACTTGGACAAGCCTCCACCAGCCGCCGCACCAGCCCGAAATAGCTCCCAGGCAGAGCCTCTCCAGGCCACAGCCGAACTAGGAGGCCCTTCATGGCCTGTTCGGCCACCTTGTGGAGCTCGACCAGTTGCTTCAGTTGGTCGCTCAGGGGCACGGGGTATCCGGCCTCAGCATACTGAGACCAGAACACCTTCTCCGTCGAGTTGCCCTCCTTGGCTCGATAGAATGCGGCGGCATCAGATACACTCCGGGGAAGATCTGCAAATGCCCCTAGAGAGCTCCGGATTTGGGTAAGTATCAAGTAACTCACGTTTATGTGTTTACTTTGCATAAATAATGCCTTACCCGCCGCTATCTTTTTCACCTCATCCAACTCCTGGAGGGTCTTCTGGGATTCGGTCTTGGCCGACTGGGCATTTTCAATAGCCGCCGCGAGCTCGGACGCTCGTGTTCGATCATGC
>NC_053025.1:125573623-125596714 GCF_003073215.2 Triticum urartu | reverse complement strand
ATACCTATATATTCTCATAACTATGCTCAATTCTGTCAATTGCTCAACAATAATTTGTTCACCCACCGTAGAATACTTATGCTCTTGAGAGAAGCCACTAGTGAAACCTATTGCCCCCGAGTCTCTTTCTCATCATATCAATCTCCATCACTTTATTATTGCTTTGCTTTTACTTTTTACTTTGCATCTCTATACCAAAAATACCAAAAATATTATTTATCATCTCTATCAGATCTCACTTTCGTAAGTGACCGTGAAGGGATTGACAACCCCTAAGCGCGTTGGTTGCGTTGAGCTATTGTTTTTGTGTAGGTACGAGGGACTTGAGCATAGCCTCCTACTGGGTTGATACCTTGGTTCTCAAAAACTGAGGGAAATACTTACGCTACTTTGCTGCATCATCCTTTCCTCTTCGGGGAAATCCAACGCAGTGCTCAAGAGGTAGCACACCACAACCCCAAGGAGATGAACTTGGTCTGATCAGACCCAGACGCTCTTGTTCATCGAGCTGTTTCTTCAGTTCTTTCAGCTCTTTTGGCCCAAGATTGTAGGGGCGCTTGCAAACGGGTTCTGTACCGGGCTCAAGAACCCGAAAGCTCTTCAGGAAAGACATCTTGGTACTCACAAACAACTGGAATATGAGAAATAGCGTCTAACTCACCTTTCTCATTGAGAGAGAATAACCAAATGTTTTCATCACCAGCGGCAAAAATGATCACATCATTAGAGGGATGCATCAATTTGACTTCCTTTGCAGCACAATCAAGAGAAGCCTTGTGCCGAGAAAGCCAATCCGTGCCAAGAATGAGATCAATATCAGAGTCGCCGAGAACAATTGGGGAAGCCAGGAATTTATAATTGCCCATCTTGATGGTAACATCCGGAACCACCAAACGAGAACTCAAGTGGTTACCCGGGGAAACAATCGCTAATGGTTTTTCCAGACATGCCGAAATGAAATCATGCTTTGTGAAGAACGGTGTTGACATGAAATAATGCGATGCACCAGAATCGGACAAAACTTTGGCAGGGAAAGAGTTAACTGGGAGGTTACCCATGATCACATCTGAAGAATCCTCTGCTTGAGCTGCATTCAACATGTTCACCTTTGCAAACTTTGGATTGTGCTTGACAACTGCATTGCTTGACGACCTCACAGGAGGAGGAGGCGGAAGGCGCCTCTGGGTGCACTTGTTTGCATAGTGACCTTTCTGACCACACTTGTTGCAAGTAACCTCTGAGAGCAGGCGTTGATAATGAGTAAGAGGAGGACCACCTGTCCTTGTAGCCTGAGTCTAAGACTTGTTCTGATAGCCTGGGTTGGGTGGGTGGGAAGATCCATCACCACCTGAGTGCTTTTGCTGGTAGGGCTGACGAAACGGAGGAGGTGGAGGAAGCCAGAACTTCTGTTGCTTAGCTGCCACTTGAGAAGAAGAGGAAGACTGAACTGCATACCTGATTCTCTTCTTTGAAGCCTCACACTTAAGCTGAGCAGCTTCTTGCTTGAGAGCCATGTTGTAGAACTGATCGAACTGAGTAGGCTCAACAAGAACGAGAGCTAACTGCAGATCCTCTCTAAGGCCACCCCTGAAGTGATAGATCACCACTACAAACAAAAGACACTTCCGTGATGATACGTGTTTGTCACAGTGGGTCACGCTTTCTGTCATGCATGTACATCCATGACAATTTTATGACAGAATCAAGATAGTCATACCTGTGCTGTCGTAGAAGTGTTCCATGACATTACCAAAATTATCATCACGGAAGTGTCCACTTTCATGACGATAAATTGTGCGTCATAGAAGTGCTTTCATCGAGGGTGACCGAGAGGTGGCATCCACTGTAACGGGACGCCATTAAGCTATCAGGTCCGGTTTTGGATCCGATTACCCGCTAACAGCCACGACCAATGCCGATTTTCCATGTGTAAAATTCTCATTGGCTGACGGAACCACGTGTTAGCTCCGTGTTGGCACATGTGTCACTCATCCAATGGGCGAGATGCGCCTATGATACGTTGACACGTGGACCGGCCCAAAAGTGGCCCATAAAGATTAAAATGGGCCGGCCCAACTAAAGGCCCACAAGATTTAGCGGGCCATAATGAGCCAGCCCAGCTAAAGGCCCGCAAGATTTTGAAGACCATAATGGGCCGACCCAGCTAAAGGCCCAACATTCTCAGTTAAGGCCCGTACGGCTAGTGTCAAATCGGCCCGTCAACGGCCCGTCCTAAACTTGTCATCATTGCGGCCGATGGTCACTTCTGGCCTGTTAACAGTCCGCTAAGAATTTGGGCCGAATTATGGCTCGGTATGTTTCAGGCCTGTTAAAGGTCCTGCTTCATTTGGGCCAATTTATAGGCCATTGAAACTTTCGGCCCATAAACGACCATGAAGGATATGGGTCATATTCGGCCATGTCTGACATTCGGCCTGTTAGAGGCCCACTACAGATTTGGACCAATTTCAGCCTGTTGTGACTTTCGGCCTGTTAATGTCGGATGAAATCCATGGGCCATATGTGGCCTAATGCCACATCGGGCCTACTAACGGCCCATATAAAAATGACACTAATCAAGCCCGACCAAACCACTATTTTGTTTCCATTCATATCTTCACGACATTTGTCAACCACTATTTTTGTTTCCAACACAACGTCCATTAGGGATTGGAGTTGTCTAGATCATAGATATATCACTCTGTCTAGCCGGAAGATTTTGTTCAGTAGGTGATTTCGACTAGGTTACCTTGACAACCAACCCAGAATTACACATGAAGGTGCTTTTTGCACTGTTAGTGGAGAGATACCGACGCACTGCAGCAAGAGGTGACATTGTGCCTGTGGTAGCCTCGTCACCTTCAGGTGGTTGTGGCTATTCAATCATTTGTTCCATAGCTTGCTGAAAGTTTGAACTTGTATATTAGTGTACCAGATAAGTTACTAATGAGACAAAAACAAACAAAGTAGGTTTCACGTTTATACATAACTTATTTTGGTGAACTACTGTAATACATTAGCATGTATTGTAGTGCCAACTACATAATAAAATCACTTTCGGAACATATGTCCATGTAGCATGCCTACTGTATTGTCTATTTCCTCACATTCGTTGACATCTAAGGATAAAGAGAAATGGTTTAAAGTAGGATGAACATAGTATGACATCATTCATATCATGGGTAAACGGATATAAAACAAACAAGCTATTGTATCATTGTGTGCGCACGTGAACATCACAACTAGATTACAGATCAAGACCAAAAGAATATCCTTCATCTCTTTTAAACCATGTAAGGTGAAATGATATGTTAATACAACTGTGTATAAAAGTTAATAGAGTAACTGACATTGGCTGCAAACCAAGCAGTTAAATGAACACATCACAGTACGAATCAGTTCAAAGGCAGGAGGAGTAAGGACTTACAACAGCGGCCATAACTGGTGTGCTCATGCCCTTCATCTTGCTGGTGTGGCAATCCTTGAAGATTTGCACTACATTCGGTTCAGGTTCTATTTGGTTCGCACGGGTTTTCCTCTGTATTTGGAACAAGTCAATATAGATATGATAATATGGCACAGAAAAAAGAAGGAACTAGCAGCTATTTACAAGAGCCTCGCGGTGTGCAATATAGCTACGAGATCCTGTTGTCTGTTGGAATTTCACTTTAGAACAGTTGGTTGATACGTCTCCAACGTATCTATAATTTTTGATTGTTCGATGCTATTATATTATCAACCTTCGATGTTTTATATGCATTTATATGCTATTTTATATGATCTTTGGGACTAACCTATTAACCTAGAGCCCAGTGCCAGTTTCTGTTTTTTCCTTGTTTTAGAGTATCGCAGAAAAGGAAAATCAAACGGAGTCCAATTGACCTGAAACTTCACGGAACTTATTTTTGGACCAGAAGAAGCCCACGGAGTATCGGAGATGGACCAGAAGAGTCCCGGGCTGCCCACGAGGGTGGGGGCGCGCCCCCTGCCTCGTGGACAGCCCGGAGATCCACCGACGTACTTCTTCCTCCTATATATACCCATATACCCTAAAAACTTCGAGGAGCAGAATAGATCGGGAGTTCCGCCGCCAGAAGCCTCCGTAGCCACCGAAAACAAATCTAGACCCGTTCCGGCACCCTGCCGGAGGGAGGAATCCCTCTCCGGTGACCATCTTCATCATCCTGGCGCTCTCCATGAAGAGGAGGGAGTAGTTCTCCCTCGGGGCTGAGAGTATGTACCGGTAGCTATGTGTTTGATCTCTCTCTCTCTCTCTCTCTCTCGTGTTCTTGAGGTGATACGATCTTGATGTATCGCGAGCTTTGCTATTATAGTTGGATCTTATGATGTTTCTCCCCCTCTACTCTCTTGTAATGGATTGTGTTTTCCTTTTGAAATTATCTTATCGGATTGAGTCCTTAAGGATTTGAGAACACTTGATGTATGTCTTGCGTGGGATACCCGTGGTGACAATGGGGTATTCTATTGATCCACTTGATGTATGTTTTGGTGATCAACTTGCGGGTTCCTCCCATGAACCTATGCATAGGGGTTGGCACACTGTCGGTGTCAAAACCGGCGGATCTCGGGTAGGGGGTCCCGAACTGTGCATCTAGGCCGGATGGTAACAGGAGGCAGGGAACACTTTGTTTTACCCAGGTTCGGGCCCTCTCGATGGAGGTAATACCCTACTCCTGCTTGATTAATATTGATGATATGGGTAGTACAAGAGTAGATCTACCACGAGATCAAGGAGGCTAAACCCTAGAAGCTAGCCTATGGTATGATTGTTGTGTATGGAGTTGATTCCCTACGGACTACAACCCTCCTGTTTATAGACACCGGATAGGGTTAGGGTTACACAGAGTCGGTTACAATGGTAGGAGATCTTGAATATCCGCATCGCCAAGCTTGCCTTCCACGCCAAGGGAAGTCCCATACGGACACGGGACGAAGTCTTCAATCTTGTATCTTCATAGTCCAGGAGTCCGGCTGAAGGTATAGTCCGGCTACCCGAACACCCCCTAATCCAGGACTCCCTCAGTAGCCCCCGAACCAAGCTTCAATGACGATGAGTCCGGCACGCAGATTGTTCGGCATTGCAAGGTGGGTTCTTCTCCAAATCTTGTGTACCTATAGGAATAATGTCCGATTTTTGTAATGCAGTGCTCCTCGGCTTCCATGCCCAATAATGGCCGTCTCCCACGTGTTCAAACAAATGCGAAAAGCCGGGGCATTTTTACATCCACACCCCTAGCCGTATAAACGAGCCGCCTACTTAACGGGATGGGGATTTAGGTCCAAACCACATCTTCTCCTTTCCGCGAGTTATCATCAGAGCGCTTCCAGCAAAGGTCCATTCCAACATGACCAGCCGTCGCAGCTCCTCCCCTCGCCCCTCCGGTCCCAAACTCAAGGACTGGGAGAGTTGCACCATCCCGCATAGCAAGTTAGCGTCACTTCAGGCCAAGGGATTTCTCCCTCAGGCATACATGGTCCCGGTCCGAGCCGGTCTCGCCACCTATAATGGCGGAAAACAAGTGGAGAGCACCCCCAATCCTTCTAAAGGAGAGCAGGTGTGCCTCGTCCCCTATCTAATAAGGGGACTGGGGTTTCCAATTCATCCATTTCTCCGCGGGCTTCTGGAGTTCTACGGCCTCCAGCTGCACAATCTCACGCCCGTCTCCATATTACATATTGCGTGTTTCGTCGCCCTTTGCGAGCTATTTTTAGGCGTTGAGGCTCATTTCATGCTGTGGAAGAGGTTATTTTGCCTGGTGCCCCGTTCTCAAAAGGGGTCTATATACCAAGTGGGCGGAGCCGAAGTATGGCACATCGCCGGGACCGGATACCTATCCGGAACCCCAAAGAAGGCGTCCAAGGACTGGCCTTCGAAATGGTTTTACATAGATGACATCCCGCTACCGGACCCTATCCGGGTCGGTCTCCCCGAGTTCAACAGTGCTCCATTGAAGAAACGCTTGAGCTGACATCCACGGAGCTCTCAGAGAGAAAGCGACAGAGACGTCCTTTACCTGATGGGCCGGATAAGACTGTTGGCTCATTCCAGACTAACCATGATTGGAGTCATGGCCGCATGCATTATGCGGGGGGTGCAGCCACTTCAATATAGAGGCCACCCCATGTGGGATTTCAACGGGGAGGATGACGCCACACGTTATGGTCGTAAGGGGCCGGCCTCAGCTGCCGCCTTAGTAAAGATCTTATCCTCTTTGTACAAGGGAGAAAAGGAGGAATTCCTTCGCGTCAACCCGCGGGCCGGATTCAGTATGTACGATCCTCCAAGTCGGGTAAGTGAACAATCGCGCTTGCCCGTTTGTTTTATACTCCCATGGTTAGATAGGTAGTCTAACAACTTCAATGCAAGAACTGCGACAGGAGGTAAAGGATATAAGCAGCCGCCCTCCACAGCCTGAGGACCCAGAACGGTCCCTCAATCCGGACTCCGAAGAGGATCCGGACATATCGGTGGAGCTTATCGACGGGGTGTTCCATCAGCTAAGCAAGGACAATACCTTGGTAGCCATCACGACTGATTACCCAGGGTTAATTCCGGCCTCCCAGGTGACAGAAACCGAAGTCTCATTCCCTTGAGAGAGATTCCACTCTCACGTATTCCAGTGTTTCTGACGACAACCGTGTTTTGCAGGGGATATTTCTGAGGCAGGAGGCCGAACCTGCGGCGGCTAGCCAACGAGGGGCCGCAGGGCCCCGAGGGCAAAAAGGAATGTAGTCCAGACTGAGATGCCAGCGCAAAGGTATAGCGCACTCTCTGTTTCCCTGGTGTTATTCTATCAGGGCATATTAACGTTCATGCTATCTTCAGAACGAAGAGACCTCGCTGGACTACATCCGGAGAGGTTGCCAATCGTGCCTCCACCAGCCAGGCTCCAACGTCTGGCCAGGAAGTGGAGGCGAGCACAAGGCGCGCACCGGACGCTCCTCCGATAGAGGATGTGGACAGGCCATCTGCCACAAATTCTGAAGTGGAGAGTGCCATGAACCACAGGCGTTGCCGGACAGTTCTACGCGACGCTTGTTTCTCCCAAGAGGCTTTAGATGCCTTTAATTCGGGAGATGCGTACCTCCGTGC
This sequence comes from Triticum urartu, assembly GCF_003073215.2. Taxonomy (NCBI): domain Eukaryota; kingdom Viridiplantae; phylum Streptophyta; class Magnoliopsida; order Poales; family Poaceae; genus Triticum; species Triticum urartu. The sequence continues at coordinate 125,589,600 of NC_053025.1, read as the reverse complement.
CGCTCAAAATGGTTTAGCCAGAGCCACGGAGTAGTATGTAAAAGACATACGGGTAAGAAAATTTTGGTCAAATATATATATATACCAGTAGCCCCCGAGACTTGAAACAGTTAGAGCAACTGATTTAAGGATCATTTAATATGCAACTTCTTACAGAGAAGAATACTGTACTGTCCCAGGAGCTGGAAAAGTGCAAGGCCCAACTAGAGGCCGCACTAGCCGCAGCAGGGGAGCCCAAAGAGACCCCCTCAGGTAAGATACACTTCGAAAGATTAGTATTGTGCGGTGTGGGTGCAAATCTGACGAATCATATTGCAGATGGCGCCGGACTCGACCCGGAAAAGCAACAACTCTTACGCCGGCTAAAGGCCGGTGAGAGTACGTTGACAAAGGTGAGGCGAGAGAAGAATGATCTTCAGGATGCCAACACCAGGCTGGACGTCGAACTTAAAGATGTTCGTGGCCAGCTGTCGGACTCCACGAAGGAGAATCAGCAGCTTCGACGCGGCATATTTAGTAAGTGCTTGAACGAACTTTGAAAAAAGAGTTCGGCGAGGAAGTCGACTAACAGAGTAATGTCTGTAGGTATGCTCACAGGTCGTCCTGCAGAGGAGATGCCCGGTTCTACGGGTGACCTTCTTCCCGAACTCGTGCAACTGCACGAGCGAATTTGGCAGGCGATGCGAGGCGTTGCCCAAGCCTTATGGCCTGCCCACTCCATGCCCGAGGGACTTGGAGAGCTTGCGGAGAAACTGAAGGGAGCTCGGCGGCACTTCCGGTTGTGGAAGATATCGGCCTGCCGATAAGGCGCTAGGGAAGCCTGGGCCATGGTGAAGACCCGTTTTATGAAGTCTGACCCGAACCACATGGCCGAGGTCGGACCAGTGGGGCCTGACGGGAAGGAGATCCCTGTGAGCTTAGTATACGGCCAAGTAGAGTTGGCCGCGAAGTATTCCTAGCAGGACTATAAATTAGACAGCCTGTTAGATGGTATAGAAGGGGAATACAATCAGTCAGAATGACTATGTAATTTTGAATTGACATGTGTAATGCCTTCTAGCCGGATTGTAGATCGTTTGTCGTTGCCGACCTTTTCGCTTCAACCTCGGGACCTGACGGTCCAGAGTGTGTCCGAATACCATAGCGGTTATATAAGAACCGTGGTATGCGTGGAGACCAGGCGTAGGGGTCATTAGTGCTTTATCAGACAAGTGCCCAACTAGTTATGTTATATTACGTGGTTAGTAAGAAACATCTTCCAGAGAGAATAGTTCCGTTAGGGGTTCCTTTCGCTGGGAGGCATGCCCTAAAGTGCATGTCCGGACTGCGCAAAAAGACACAGAAAAAAGCATCTGGGGGCGCATAAAATGAGTAAAAAGATCATCTTTTATCTCACCGACCGAATATTCCCTTAAGAACGCTAGCTTTCGGCTTCACCCAGTCTGAGGTACACATCCGGCTGAACCAGCAGTAACAATCGCAGAGGTGCTCCCTTTACCGCCTAGCCGAACAATCGGGAACGTAGGGGTAAGCACAGGAGCCAGGCAACCCAGCTTGGCCAAAACTTAAGTCATATCGATGCATATAATGGTGAAGAAAAAGGTACATGCGGAAGTTTGACGCATGTGTTGGGCATAAAGACCGTATAAATAAGCTTCTGTTAAAGAAGCCCCCAGGTTTAATGAGCGCGAGTGGCGCGTCACTAGATGAGCCTTTAAGGGATATAAAAGAGAAGAGGGGAAGGAGAGAAATGTAAGACAGAAAAATGCAAAAAATGGACAGAGGAAGGAGACGAACACAGAGTCCGGCGCTAGGCATAGAATCTTCGAAGGCGGGTGGCGTTCCACGGGTTCGGCTCGAGTCGGTTGTCCGACGCATCTCGCAGGCGGTATGCCCCGCCAGTCAGGACTTGGTCGATTATGAATGGACCTTCCCACTTGGGCTTGAGTTTGTCCTTTTTGTTATCCGGCAGGCGTAGAACTAGTTCGCCAACATTGTAATTTTTGGCCCGTACTTCTCTGCTTTGATATCTTCGGGCCTGCTGTTGATAAAATGCGGAACGGGCTTTTGCTACGTCACGCTCCTCCTCCAGGGCGTCCAAGTTGTCCTACCGATCGAGCTCGGCTTCTCTTTCTTCGTACATGCGCACTCTAGGTGAGTCATGAATTATGTCACAGGGCAGAACTGCCTCTGCGCCGTACACCATAAAAAATGGTGTGTATCCGGTGGTGTGATTTGGCGTGGTCCGCAGCCCCCATAGCACGGAGTCGAGCTCCTCTACCCAGTGCGTGTTAGATTCCTTGAGGGACTGCACCAGTCTGGGTTTAATGCCGCTCATGATAAGACCATTTGCACGTTCGACCTGGCCGTTGGTTTGTGGGTGATAGACGGAAGCATAATCGAGCTTGATGCCCATGTTTTTGCACCAGAGTTTTACCTCGTCGGCGGTAAAGTTTGTACCGTTATCGATTATGATGCGGTGGGGGACGCCATAACGGTGTACAACCCCGGATATGAAGTCTATCACAGGTCCGGATTCGGCCGTTTTAACAGGCTTGGCTTCTATCCATTTGGTGAATTTATCCACCATGACCAGTAAGTATTTTTTCCTATCGGTCCCACCTTTAAGGGGTCCGACCATGTCAAGCCCCCAGACCGCAAAAGGCCAGGTGATGGGTATAGTTTGGAGTGCGGTGGGTGGCATATGGCTTTGGTTGGCAAAAAGTTGGCAACCAGCACATCGTTGGACTAGGTCCTGAGCGTCTGCCCGGGCCGTCGGCCAATAAAAGCCTGTACGGAAAGCCTTGCTAACAAGGGACTGAGCAGCGGCGTGGTGACCACCGAGTCCGGCATGAATTTCAGCCAGAAGGTTCCGCCCTTCCTCTTCGAAGATGCACCTTTGAAGGACTCCGGTAGTGCTTTTCTTATAAAGCTCTCCCTCATGGACTCTATAGGCTTTAGATCGCCGCACTATGCAGCGGGCCTCGTTTTGGTCCTCCGGGAGTTCCTGCCTAGTAAGGTAGGCTAGGAATGGTTCTGTCCATGGGGTGATGACCGCCATTATTACGTGGGCTTAAGGTGTAATTTCATTGGCAGAGCCTCCAATTGTGTCAGATTGTTCGGCGTCGAGTGGTGCGGCTGGGTCCGGGTTGTTATTTGTGGGTTCCCCCTCCCATGCTACGGATGGCTTGAACAATCTTTCCAAAAAGATGTTGGGGGGGGGACTGCATCGTGTTTTGCTCCGATGCGTGCCAGGACGTCTGCTGCTTGATTGTTTTCTCGGGCTATATGGTGAAACTCCAGCCCTTCGAACCGAGCTGATATTCTTAGGACGGCGTTGCGGTAAGCTGCCATTTTTGGGTCCTTGGCGTCGAAGTCTCCATTTATTTGGGATATCGCAAGGTTTGAATCCCCGCGTACCTCTAGGCGCTGGATACCCATGGATACTGCTATCCGGAGACCATGTAGGAGGGCCTCATATTCGGCTGCATTGTTGGAATCCGTGTACATGATCTGGAGCACATATTGGACTGTGTCTCCTGTGGGGGACGTCAGGACGACGCCAGCCCCCAGTCCGGCCAACATTTTGGAGCCGTCGAAATGCATAATCCAGTTTGAATATGTGCCGTACTCTTTAGGGAGCTCGGCCTCCGTCCATTCTGCGACGAAGTCGGCCAAAACTTGCGATTTAATAGCTCGCCGTGGCTTATAGGTTATATCGAACGGGAGAAGCTCGATGGCCCATTTTGCAATCCGGCCCGTTGTATCGCGGTTGTTGATAATATCGTTGAGTGGTACTTCCGAGGCTACTGTTATGGAACACTCTTGAAAGTAGTGTCGTAGCTTCCGGGATGCCATGAATACCGCGTATGCAATCTTTTGATAATGCGGGTACCGTGATTCGCATGGAGTGAGGACAGTGGACACGTAGTAGACCGGCCTTTGAAGGGGGAATTTGTGTCCATCCGTTTCCCGCTGAACAACAAGCACTGCGCTGACAACTTGATGTGTTGCTACAATGTACAATAACATTGGTTCGCCGATGTTCGGCGCGGCCAGGACTGTGTTTGTTGCCAATATAGCTTTTATTTCATCAAGTCCGGCCGTGGCAGCCTCCGTCCACTCGAAGTGTTTGGTGCGCCGAAGGAGGTGATAGAGGGGTAGTGCCTTTTCTCCCAAGCGAGAGATGAAGCGGCTTAAAGCCGCCACGCATCCAGTTAATTTTTGTATTTGTTTGAGGTCCTTTGGAATATCCAATTGTGACAAAGCTCGGATCTTGGCTGGATTTGCTTCAATTCCTCTACCGGATACAATGAAGCCCAAGAGCTTTCCGGCTGGAACGCCGAAGACGCATTTTTCCGGGTTGAGCTTGATGTCATATTTTCGGAGGTTATCGAATGTAAGCCTCAAGTCGTCTATTAGAGATTCGACGTGTCTTGATTTTATGACCACATCATCCACATACGCCTCTACTGTTTTGCCGATCTGATTTGCCAGACATGTCTAGATCATGCGCTGATATGTTGCACCGGCGTTTTTCAGCCCGAAGGGCATTGTGTTGAAGCGGAATGGGCCGTATGGTGTGATGAATGCTGTTGCAGCTTGGTCTGATTCTGCCATCTTGATTTGATGGTATCCGGAGTATGCGTCGAGGAAACGCAACGAGTCGTGTCCTGCGGTGGCATCGATAATTTGATCGATGCGGGGGAGGGGGAAGGGATCCTTTGGGCAAGCCTTGTTAAGGTCTTTAAAATCGACACACATGCGCCAGGATTTGTCCTTCTTTGGTACCATCACTAGGTTTGCTAGCCAGTCCGGATGTTTTATGTCTCTAATGAATCCGGCCTCCAATAGTTTGGCTAGATCCTCTCCCATAGCCTGTCTCTTGGGTTCGGAAAAATGCCAAAGAGCTTGTTTGACAGGTTTGAATCCTTTTAGGATATTTAAGCCGTGTTCGGCCAGCCTGCGTGGGATCCCTGGCATGTCTGAAGGGTGCCAGGCAAAAATGTCCCAGTTCTCTCGTAGGAACTCTCGCAGTGCGGCGTCTGCATCAGGGTTCAGTTGTGCGCTGATGGAAGCTATTTTATTGGGGTCCGTTGGATGGACCTGGAATTTGACTATTTCGTCAGCTGGCTTGAAGGATGTGGATTTGGATCTCTTACCGAGTATCACATCATCCCTGTTAACCGTGGAGCGGAGCGCAGTCAGTTCCTCGGCCGCTAAGGCTTCGGATAGTGCCCCAAGGGCTAATGCGGCCGTCTTGTTTTTGGCGCGGAGTGCTATGTCTGGATCACTAGCTAGAGTGATAATTCCATTCGGCCCGGGCATCTTAAGCTTCATGTACCCGTAATGGGGTATTGCTTGGAAGATTGTGAATGCTTCCCGCCCTAGTAAAGCGTGATGTCCGCTCTTAAACGGGGCCACCTGAAACGTGACTTCTTCGGACCTGTAATTATCCAGCGTGCCGAACACCACATCTAGTGTGATTTTTCCTGTGCAGCGCGCTTCCTGACTGGGGATTATTCCTCTAAAGGTTGTGCTGCTTCGCTCGACGCGGTTCCAGTCTATTTCCATTTTTGAAGGGTTTCCTCATAAATGAGGTTCAGTCCGCTGCCTCCATCCATGAGCACCTTGGTGAGGCGAAAGCTGTCTACTATGGGACTGAGGACCAATGCGGTTGGTGCTCGGGCTGTTCGGAATCTAGGTTCATCACTTGCGTTGAAGGTAATGGCAGTGTTGCTCCATGGGTTTATTGTTGCAACTTGATAGACTTCGGCGAGGCTGCGGAGTGTTCTCTTTCGCACATTGTTTGATGCGAAAGTCTCAAAGACTGTGAGAACGGTACTGGTGTCCTTGGGCTGGCTTTTTGCGGCCTCCAGAATTAAGAGGTCCTCGCCAATTTTGGCCACCTGCCAGAGTATCCCACATGCTCTAAGGCTGTGAGTTGGTGTGGCGTCCTCTGTACTGTGAATTCTACAGGGTCCATCAAGCCACCTTTCCAGTACGGTTCCGTGTCCTGTAAAGGGTTTTGGTTTTTTGGTGTTTATCCCGGGTGTCCTATGATGATGCACCCTCTTAGTTCGGACGGGATTACTATTCAAGGCCGGATTATCCCAAAATTTTGTTTCGGTTTTCCAGGCACTTTCCATCGCACAGTATTTTTGTACTATGGACGCCAAGTCAGCGAAGCATGTAATATCACGACGACTTACGGCGTTAAGGATTCCCTCGTCCGTGCAATTACTGCAGAAGATAGAGATTGCGTCTCCCTCGCGGCAATCCTTTATCCTATTCATAACCAGGAGGAATCTGGCCCAGTAATGATGTACTGTTTCCTCGGGCCTCTGCCTGATTTGGGAGAGATCGCTTATGTTCGGGTGGGCGGGTGTCGTGGAATCTGAAACCTCACCCAATCCAAGATTCGTAGGCCGAAGAGTTTCCGAACTCTGAAGTTCGGGTTCTTGGATGTTTTCCAATGAATCTAGCCCGTTGCCTGATCCTAAGCTCAGGTCTTGAGTTACATCCTCCTCTCCGCGGGTATCCGGCTTGGAGGAGTCGGGAATTCGGACGTAGCTAGTCCTTAAAATAGATGAAGGGTCGCCGCACTGTGCCTCTACCACGGCAACGTGGTGGGTGACTTGGGGAGAGTTAATTTCTCTTAGATCGGGTTTAAGCCCAACCTGGTCGTAATCCGTAGCGACCCCCAGGGCAGTGATGCGATCCAAGAGCTCGTTTTCGGAAGAGAGCTCCATTGGATCTAGCTGCTCGACGAGCTCCGAGCTGACGTGTAGGTTGCTTTTGATGACCCGAGAGGTCACCGTCGGTGCAACAGCCGAACAGGCGGTCATGAGAAAACCTCCTAGCCGGAGGGTTTGGCCGACAACCAAGGCTCCCTTAGCAACGGCGCCGTCTTTGAAGATGGGAGGAGGCATCCTTCCTGATTGAGACGGCACAGAGGAACTCTCAATGAAAGCACCAATGTCGGTGTCAAAACCGGCGGATCTCGGGTAGGGGGTCCTGAACTGTGCATCTAGGCCGGATGGTAACAGGAGGCAGGGAACACTTTGTTTTACCCAGGTTCGGGCCCTCTCGATGGAGGTAATACCCTACTCCTGCTTGATTAATATTGATGATATGGGTAGTACAAGAGTAGATCTACCACGAGATCAAGGAGGCTAAACCCTAGAAGCTAGCCTATGGTATGATTGTTGTGTATGGAGTTGATTCCCTACGGACTACAACCCTCCGGTTTATATATACACCGGATAGGGTTAGGGTTACACAGAGTCGGTTACAATGGTAGGAGATCTTGAATATCCGCATCGCCAAGCTTGCCTTCCACGCCAAGGAAAGTCCCATCCGGACACGGGACGAAGTCTTCAATCTTGTATTTTCATAGTCAAGGAGTCCGGCTGAAGGTATAGTCCGGCTACCCGAACACCCCCTAATCCAGGACTCCCTCACATCATATTCTATTATATTATATATATATACTAGTGTTCTGTCCTCTACAGCATTCACTTATAGCTATGTCTTGTTGAATCTTTTGAACTAAGTGAATGTGATCGGACCCTAACCTCTCTATGCTTTCTATCTCAAACTCTATCTCTCCAAATCATATGCATTCTATTGAAACTGTCGAATGTCTTCTCTGCGTCCTTGTCAGCAGAAGATACAGAGACAAACATTAAGTCCGTTTTCAATGCTCATTCCTTCACCTGAAACCCGGAGAAGTGGGAACGACCACCTAACAATCCAGGCGTGCGTGGGACGTGGAACAACCCCTGATATGCTGCATGATGACCACATGTTCCTCAGATGTGAATCGCCACGGGCACCTATGTAATAACGCAATGCCGCCCCTGTACCTATAAATACACACCTCACAGCAGTCATTATCTCTTCTTCCACTCCCACACGAACCCTAGCGCCACCGCTAGCCCTCGACGACGCCGGCGACGAAGCGCTTCGCTGCCGCAACCTCTCCGACGTCGTCTTCACGCCGACCGCGGACATCGTCTTCTCCGCCGTCGCCGTAGGTGTCCTCCGTCGCCAAGTTAGGGCACAGACGATCGAACTGATCGGCCTCCTCTTCCACTCCGTCTAGCAGTTCTTCGTGTGGTAAATAAAACTTCCTTTTTACAGCACCTTTGATCCTATAGCTTTATCACTTTCTACCACAAGCAGTTTCTATTCACACAAGTTGGATCTCTTTCATACTGCATCTCATAACATGCCTAGTATATTCACTTATGCTTCACAAAGTAGTGAGATTCCTCACTTGTACTGATCCATGGATTCGTACAAATCTGGAACCAACTCCTTATCTATGAGTGAATGTCTTCGCACGATGAGGTCAATGTCTTCTAAATTGATTTATCTTCAAAATCTTCTGAGAATGCATATGACCTCTTCCCCTGCCCTCGCACCTTAATGCTGTCACAGGTACATGTCCGTGGGAGAATCCCTTGGTTCTCATAGTCTGCATTCATTTGCAGAATTCTTACAGTATCACATAAATTCTCCCGAAGCCAGTTCCTGTCTGTCCAGCAAGCGAAAGCCTTTGAAGCCTTTGAACGTATTGAAGCCTTTCATTTTAAAGTTCATGGCTTCAGAGAAATCAGCAAGGAAGGGTCGCAGAAAGCATCGAGGAGAAACATCAAGAGATCTGCCCGATGACCTCTCAGAGCTGTACAAGACAGATCCTGAAGAGGATTACAATCAGCGCAAGACACGAATGCAATGGATTCGACGCTATTGGGCAGAACAGTGGTTCAAGTACAGATTTGTGAGAAAGGAGTATGCTGAAAAGAATGCCATCAAGCGACCATGGGGAGACATCCTCTACAAAAATCTTCAACCCAGGACCAGAGATGAAGCCATTGAACAAGGCTTCTATCCCTGCATGGTCCATGGACCACAGCCTGCGGATGCTGACCCATCGTCACTGCTATGGTGTCGTGACGACAATCTGTTTAAGCGCAACTTCCAGTTTGCCCAGAACTCAGCGAAGCAGAACAATTAGTCTTTGGGATTAGATTTCAACCCTGGCCCCTCTGCTCCCCGTGCCGATGGAACTCGCGAAGCTGAACCGAATCTTCTTGGGCCCTTCTACAACCTTGAAGGTCTCATCACCCACATAGTGGTTCAAGGGACTGCCGTAAATGAGCCTGCAGATGACGCTGACTCAGATGAAGCGCCTGCAGCGCCGAAGCCAAAGAAACTGAAGAAGCCAAAAGCTTCCAAGCCTGCCTTTGCACCAAAAATCTCACGAGCGAAGCCATTGGCAACTTCACCTCCTGAAGACAGTGTGCAGTCTGAAGATTTGTCATGCATCTCCACGCCCCAGAAGGTCAAGATGCCTCTGCCACACACCAGCCAAGAGCTGACAGCTGCTGCCATTCTGCGCAACGATGCCATTGATCTGTCCAGTGATGAAGATCTTGCAGATGACGCTCTTGAGCAACTCATCAAGAGCAAAGAAGAAGCAGAAATCTTCAATGATCTGCCTCTCTTTGACGTGACAATCATCCACAACTTCATTGATGAGTGGTTTGACACGCCAAACATCATCTTCGAAGATCTGCAACTACCCATTGGCCTCAGTATCGCCTTCCATGGCGCCATTGCTTCAGAGCTAGCTCTCGCTCAGCACATCGTCGAACTGAAGCAAAAGATTGACTATGAAAAGGCTCAGTTCAAGAAGCATATGGCCAAGCTCAGCGTGCAAGAGGTGAAAAACTTCAAGATTATGCTGCACGAGCTCAAAGAAGCCTTTCTTAAGAAACGCGCAGAAGCTCAGGGTTCTCGGGAGCGCATGAAGAGCCTAGCTGACAAGTGTGTGCAAGGCTACAACGAAGCTGAGAAGCGCAAGGCCCTTGGGCGTCCGAGCATTGATCCCAGGATGGCTGCTAAGCAGAAGAAGAAGCCCATTGTGGCCGAACCTCTCGCACCAAGGCAGGAAGCAGATCCCATTGTCTTCCCAGCTAGCATGACTGGCTCGAAGCCAAAGGCCCGGTCAACTGCTTCAGAGCTGAAGAAGACGAGGACTGCTGAGGCTGAAGCCAGGAAGAGGAAACATCCTGAAGCCTCTCCTACTGCCCCCTCCAAGAAGAAGAGGAAGACCAAGAAGGAACGGGCTGCTCCCACAGAGCCCTTGATTGTTGAACCCATCTCCATGGTTCACCCTGACGCTGAACCACAAGAACGTCAACTGACTGTCCATTAGCCTGCTTTCACAGAGGCTCATGAAGCTGAAGACTTTCCAGCAGCTGATCCCATCGCTGCTGAAGACATTGGTCACCATGACCATGTTGAAGATGATGCAGTCCTTCCTCAGCTCGAGCACCAACGGGTATCATCGCCTGTGCTAACGCACAGCGAACTCATCAGCATTGGTTGTCCTCTGACGCCAATTGCTCAGGATGCTTCATGGGCTGATCGCCCACAAGAGGAAGAAGACTTTGAGGCCCAGCCAACACCAACTCCACAGGCGTCGCCAGCGTTGCGCAGGCTTCGCAAAGGACCAAGGCCTCCAGTCTCTGCGTCTGAAGCTAAAGCTGCTGAAGACATTCTGGCTGCATCAGCCGATGAAGAAGAAGCCCCACAAGCTGCTACTCCCCTGTCCCACCAAGAAGCGGTTCTCGAGGAGAACGTGACTGTGACCGACCCTCCAGCTCGTCAAGTGGAGGTTGAAAATCTTGAGGCTGCCACCACCAACACCAATGAAGCCACTGACGTTGTCATGGCTGAAGCTAATGTGGAGCCCTCACCAACAAAAGCACCAGAAGTCAGCGAAGCCACTGATCCAACTGCTTCTGTTCCTGCGCCTGCTGCTGGTCCTCAATTTGACTATCATGTTGAGCACAGGCCTCAGGTACAGAAGCCAATCCCAAGATTGCCCGGGTTTCCAGGTCCTGCATCAGCACCTGGATCCTTCAATATCAATGGCTTCAAAGCAGACAACACTTTCTTCAATAGCTCCAGGAACCCCTACTCAAGGGAAAGAATATCATCTGATCGGTTCTAGAGGTATCCGCAGCGAAGCTATTACTCCTGCATTCTTTACAATCAAGGTCGCATCTTCCCACAAAAGCGTCTTGACATTGAAGCAATAGCTGGTCTGCCCTGTCTGGAAGAAGCTCTGGATTGCTTCAAAGAGGTTGGATTGCTGCCATTCGTCACCGATCAAGAGCATTGGAATGAAGAGTTGCTGCTCCAATTCTATGCCACACTTCACATCCGTGGGTATAACAGAGATCCGAAGACTTGGGTCCTGGAGTGGATGACAGGAAATGTTCATCACGAAGCCAAACCTTTGACATCATTGAGCTCACTGGTCTACCCACTCCTGGCGATCTCTATGAATCTGGCTGTCAACTTCATAGTGAAGCTGTGGAGAGCATCTTTCAGAAGCCTGAACCTAACATGAGTCAGATGCTTAGTATGATGAAGCCATTGCCCCAAGATGCTGCATATCCCAAAGAGTTCTTTGTTGAAGACCTTGAGTATCTGCCAAGGACTATTTATCACATCATAAGGCGAACTCTCTGGCCCATCAAAGGACACTCTCCACATGCCAAGCTGGAAGGTGCAATGAAGACTTTGGTCTTCTATATTCTTCATGGCAAATGCTTCAATGCACAGGACTTCTCATTCGCCAACTTGCTGCATCAGGCTCTGATCTTTTTGGCTTGAAGTTCTACGCCCCATGGGTAATGTGGCTGATCAAACTTCACTCCGCTATCTCATATCAGCCATCTGCTCGCAATCATCGGATCTTTCTGCCTGATGTGGATATGTCTATTGAAGCTATCTATCCTGAGCCTGCCAAGGAACCTCTAAGTCTTCAGAATGCAGAGCATCAAATTTTTTCTTAGAACATTGAAGGAGTTGAAGCAGTCACTCGTGTGTATCCTTTGGCTGGCACTACATGTGCACCGCATCCTGCTCTCACTGAAGCCACTGATAGCACAATTGCCCAACAACCCAAGAAGCGCACTCGTGTTCTCAATAACCGAGAGCTTGTGGCTCTTCATCAGAAACAGGATAGGCATCATGACTGGCTGAAGCGTCAAATGCAAAGCCTCTTGGTGGATGTTAATCGCATTCGCAATCTTGCCACCAAGAATGCCTTTGTTGCCCATGAAACCTCTCGACGCACATGGAAAGGGCTGACGCTGATGTGTTCTGAAGATGATCTTCAAGAGGATGGCTTCTCTGAATTCTTCAAGTTTGACTCCACACCTCCTCGAAATGCAGTGCTGCGACGAACTCCATCTCTTGAAGACTCTGAGTTCTCTTCCTCTGCTGCAACTATGCATGCCAGAGTGATCAAGGATGAAGACAATGCTACTTCACCGCCACCTCCTTCAGCACGCTTCGACACTGCTCCAAGTCCTTCTGCACCGCCGAACACCACCGACGACCCTGCTGCTTCACCTACTCTTCATGGGAACGAGTAGATGCTCTATGTCTTCAAACCTTTTTGGTCCTTACTAACAAAAGGGGGAGAAGCATATGAGTTTGATAGTCTTCAAGCGGGTCCATATGGGCGGGTGCTTTATACTTTTTTCTTCGTGTTTACAACTCTCGTTTGCCTTGATACAGTTGGTTCTTTGAGTTGTAACACTTAAACTCGATGGTCGTCTGCTACTCATTTGCCACCTCGTGATGCGATGATAAATTCCGCATCTGCGACGATAAATTCTGCACTTAGATCATTTTGCAGACGTCCATTTTCCATTATGCATGTCATTATCTTCACATACCTTCACATGCATAGTGGATTGTCATCATAAGTTGAAGAGGATCTCCACAAGCACAACCTGCCATGTGCATTTGCATTCCAAAAGCAAATTACTTATATGCACATCTTCAGGGGGAGCCCTTGCAACTTATGAAGACAATTCCTTATCCTTTACAATTTCACATATTATATTCCCCGTTGAAAACTTCAGCTAGTTTGTCATCAATCACCGAAAAGGGGGAGATTTTAAGTGCATCTAGTGCCACCCCTAGTTGGTTTTGGAGTATTGATGACAAACCTAGTTGAGGGACTAATGTGTTTGTGAGAATTGCAGGATAACACAGGTAGAAGTCCCTCATTGATTCGGTTTTCCTACCAGAGATGACCCCTAAAAATGTATGAAGACATTGATGTCAAAGGTGGTATATGAAGATATTCACATTGAAGATTATGACAAGAGAAGACATCGCATGAAGCCTATGGAGCTCGAAGACTTAGATCTTTCGTGGTTCTTTTTCTTCTTTGTTGAGTCATAGGAACCACCGTACTGTTAAGTGGGGTCCAAGAGAACCAGTCAGAATGACTGAAGTGATGCTTAACCAAAACCTATGTCTTCGAGTGAAGACTATGAGAGCGAATCTTGTCCAAAGTCGGACAAGTCAGCTTTGCTTGTAGCCCAAGTAAAGTTGCCGTGTGAGTTTGAAATCTGACTGTTGGAACACGTGTCAGTTCCTTAGTGACCCAGGGTCATTTCGGACAAATCAGGTCGGGTTGCCTAGTGGCTATAAATAGCCCACCCCCTACAACCATAAACGGTTGGCTGCTCAGAGTTAGGTACGGCTTTTGTCATTTGAGAGCAACCCACCTCGAAGCCTTTGAGAGAGAATTCCTTGCGAGGATAAAGCCCTAACCACCCAGAGCCAAAGAGAATTAGGCATCACTTAAGTCTTCTTGTCTGTGTGATCTGAAAACTTATCACACTTGAGGACTGAATCCTCCAGCCGGTTAGGCGTCGCGTTCTGAGCATCCAAGAGACATTGTGGATCGCCGGTGAACGAAGTCTGTGAAGGTTTGGGAGTCTACCTTGAAGACTTACCAGAGTGATTGGGCGAGGTCTGTGTGACCTTAGCTCAAGGGGAATACGGTGAGGACAGGGTGTCCTGAGCTGCGTGTTCAGGACTGGGTGTCCGGGACTGTGTGTCCTCAGGTTTAAATACCTAGCCGCCCTAACCAGACGTACAGTTGTCACAGCAACTGGAACTGGTCCAACAAATCATTGTCTTCAACGAGTCACTGGTTTCATCCTTCCCTTCCCTTTACTTACTGTTGGTCCTTGTGAAGTCATCATATGATTGCACTATCTTTTGTCTTCACTGAGTGACTGCGTGTTCTGTTTGGCTTCATAATATCTTCCTACCTGATCCTTACTACATTGCTGCTATTAGTCATTGTGCTTTCGCTCCATTGAATACTTGACTATGGTTTGCTTAGTGTAGTCTACCTTCCGCTGCATGGTAATAGGTTTATTTCTATCGTCTGTCTTCATAACTTCCATGTTTTGAAGACTTTCATAAAAATCGCCTATTCACCCCCCCTCTAGTCGATATAACGCACTTTCAGGGAGTGAAGCGCCTTTGGTAGGTGGAATTTGGTAAGGAGAAAAATATATAGTGTGCTGAAATTTACTGTCACTTTGTTACTATGGAAAGTAATCCTTTGAGGGGCTTGTTCGGGGTATCTTCACCCCGACCGGTAGAGCAAATAGTTTCTCCTCAACTGACTAGACCTACTGAAAATGAAAATGTTTACTTCGAAATTCCTTCGGGTATGATAGAGAAACTGCTAGCTAATCCTTTTGCAGGAGACGGAACATTGCATCCCGACTTACACTTAATCTATGTGGATGAAGTTTGTGGATTATTTAAGCTTGTAGGTATGCCCTATGATGTTATCAAGAAGAAGATCTTCCCTTTATCTTTGAAGGGAGATGCATTGACATGGTATAGGCTATGTGATGATATGGGATCATGGGACTATAAGCGATTGAAATTGGAATTTTACCAGAAGTTTTATCCTATGCATCTTGTTCATCGTGATCGTAATTATATATATAATTTTTGGCCTCGCGAAGGAGAAAGCATCTCTCAAGCTTGGGGGAGGCTTAAGTCAATGTTATATTCATGCCCCAATCATGAGCTCTCAAGAGAAATGATTATTCAGAAATTTTACGCTCGGCTTTCTGACAACAATCGCTCCATGCTCGATACTTCTTGTACTGATTCCTTTATGATGAAGACCATTGAATTCAAATGGAATTTATTGGATATAATTAAACGCAACTCTGAAGATTGGGATCTCGACAAAGGTAAGGAGTCAGGTATAACACCTAAGCTTGATTGTGTTAAATCTTTTATGGATACCGATGTTTTCCGTAAATTTAGCACTAGATATGGACTTGACTCTGAGATAGTAGCTTCTTTCTGTGAATCCTTTGCTACTCATGTTGATCTCCCAAAGGAGAAGTGGTTTAAATATAATCCTCCCATTGAAACAAAAGTAGTTTCACCTATTAAAGTTGAATAAAAAACTATCACTAATGATGATCCTGTTGTTCCCACTGCTTATGTTGAGAAACCACCTTTCCCTGTTAGAATAAAGGATCATGCTAAAGCTTCAACTGTGGTTCGTAAAAGTAATATTATAACTTATGCACCTCCTGAGCAAGTTAAAGTTGAACCTAATATTGCTATTGTTAAAGATCTCTTGGCTGATAATGTCGATGGGCATGTTATTTATTTCTGTGATGAGACTGCTAGAATTACTAAACCTGGTGCTAAAGATAAACATAGACCTGTGGTAGGCATGCCTGTTATTTCTGTTAAAATAGGAGATCATTGTTATCATGGCTTGTGTGATATGGGTGCTTGATACGTCTCCAACATATCTATAATTTTTGATTGCTCCATGCTATATTATCTATTGTTTTGGACATTATTGGGCTTTATTATCCACTTTTATATTATTTTTGGGACTAACCTATTAACCAGAGGCCCAACCCAGAATTGCTATTTTTTGCCTGTTTTAGGGTTTCGAAGAAAAGGAATATCAAATGGAGTCCAAATGGAATGAAACCTTCGGGAACGTGATTTTCTCAACGAATACAACTCAGGAGACTTGGACCCTACGTCAAGCCAATTAGCAGGAGGCCACGAGGTAGGGGGGCACGCCT
>NC_053025.1:125499687-125572623 GCF_003073215.2 Triticum urartu | reverse complement strand
TGGGTAGCCTAGCCGGCTTCCCCTGGCCCTTCTGAAAAAATTACGAGCCCGTCCGGCTCTCAAGAATCCAAGACATGGGGCCGCCTTCCCCTTGCTGGCTGTCACCCAGGCCGGCTTTCGGAAGGCGGCCCGACTTTAGCCCTCATGAAGAAAGCCATGGGAGGGCCGACTTCGAGAAGCCGGCCGCGAGGAGGCCGACTCCAAGAAGCCGGCTCCCATAAAGCGGTCGAGACCGTACCCTCAAAGTTTGCATCCACCTAGCGGCGATGAGACGGGGCGTGGCTACAGTAAAGCCTGCCACCCCCAAATCCCGGAGCACGATCGGCACAGTGCGCCGTACGGGTGACCATGACCCGTCCGGCGCAACACTGTTGCCATGATGACCCTGATGCCATCCACGATGGGCTGCCAGTACAGCCCACGGGCGGTGGGCCCCTTTGGGCAGAGAGACACCCGAAGGCGGCCACGCCTCCCCCAGTCGGCCCAAGACAGAGCCGGCTCCCCGCAGCCGGCTTGCCGCCTCCCTCGAAGGAGACGCCCCATTAAGGAGACAAGACGCGGTGAGGCTACAGCGATCGCCCGCCGGGCGGCGGCACTGTAGCCACGCCTACCTCGACGAAGCCCACGTCACCAAGATAGAGCAACAATAACCAGCCGCCGACCAGGTCCTGGACAGTGGGGCCTGCCTGTCGACCAAGGGGCCGGCAGCCGGCGGGACCCACCAGTCGGCGGGCCCCAGCAGCCGGCGCAGAAGCCGGCGAGCGCAGTCACAGACGGCTGGGCCCCGCGCCCAGTCGGATTACCATTGTACCCCCAGGGGTAGGCCTATATAAACCCCCCGGGGCACCCATGCAAAGGGTGGAACCCCCAGCTAGTTTTAGACACCACACAAGGAGAAGAAGCAGGCTAGCCGTGCCCTTCTTCCTCCTCCCACCGAACAGCTCAAGGAGCATTGTGTAGCTACTTGTCCATCTAGTGATCATGCGGAGACCCCGCAGAGCAGCAGTAGGGGTGTTATCTCCACGGAGAGCCCCGAAGCTGGGTAAGATTCGCCGGCGTGCATGTCTTCGCCTCATCCCGTTTCCAGGCACCGGCGACGTCTTACTGGCTCCCACAATGATAAGCCACCCGTTGGCATATGTCGCACCTACCACCCGACATTTGGCGCCCACCGTGGGGCCAGGTGCACCGTCGTCCGGAGACCTGTTCTGGACGGGAACCCTCTTCCTCCCCAGCGAGCGTAGCCAGCCCGGCACGCCCGATGGCGCTTGCCACGACGCGCTGCAAGGCGTCACCAGCATCTGCGCGGCGAGCAGCCTCGCCAATCTCCTCGACGAAACCCTCATCTCCGATGAGCTCGCCTCCGATGCGGGCACCGACCACCTCGCCAACCTCCTCGGCCAGCTCCATGTCTCCAGCGAGCCCGCTGTGGATCTGGAGTCGGTTGGCTCCACTGACCCGATGCCTGTCGACTCCAACACGGCCTCCTTCGACACCTTCCCCACCAACGTCGCGATCTACAACGACCCGCTTCCTCGGACCGACGGCCGCGATACTGTCACCGCCGAAGTGATGGTCGTCGGCCACGGCGGCCCGGCCGACGAGAGCGCCCACGACGCCCCGCACGCGGCGGCCCACGACTTGTCCACCCCCCTCCCGGCCGATGCCGACGACGAAGCACTGGAGGCGCGCCACCTCGCCCTCCTCGCAGAGGGCCGGAGGCTGGCTTCCGTGAGACGCCTCACTGAGGCCTACCAGCGCGAAGCTGACCGCGCCGCCTTCGGCACGCCGACCCCGGGCGGGCCAAGCCGGGCCGACATTGTCAAGCAATGCGGCGCCGTCATCGCCGACATGCTGGGAGTCGACCGCCCGGTCTATGTCACTCCGCTTGAGAACTTGCGTGCCGCCCAGGCGGCCGTGGACGAGTTGGACGGCTTGGAGGCCGAAGAACTCCCCCACATGACCCGGCGCATCCAGCAACTGATTGGCGCGGCCGCACGGCGGCACGAAGCCGACGCCCGCGCGGGAAGCCCTCCCCCGCATCGAGATCACGGTGCGACGTCCCGGACACCGACTACGAGCAACGTCCGCGCGCGGCGCGAGAAAGAGCCGGCGGCCAGCCGAAGCCGGACCCGAATCTCCATCGATCGAGACGCGGACGGCCATCCCCGAGCCATGGAATGGCGGGGCAACCCGTCTCCGCCTCGACTCCGTGGAGAGAGATATCCCACCCCGCCGCCAGTGGCGCACCCGACTCTCAGCGGCCGACTAGGTCGCCGCGAAGGAGTCGGCGAGAACGACGCCCGCCATCGGATCGACCGCCTGGCGCGATCCCTGGCGCTGGAAGAAGAAGACGATGTCGGCCCGCCTTGTTTCGGCCCCCGCATCCGCGATGAGCCTTTCCCCAAAGGGTTCTCGCTCCCAAGAGACACGCCCAAGTACAACGGCTCCGTGAAGCCGGAAGATTGGTTGATCGACTACTTCACGGCGGTCAGCATAGCCAACGACAACCGGCGCGTTGCCGTGAAGTACGTGCCCCTCATGCTGCAAGGCACGGCGCGGACCTGGCTCAACAGCCTCAAGCCTCTCATCATCAACAGCTGGCTAGATTTCATCAAAGCTTTCATCCGCAACTTCACCAGCACCTACAAGCGGGCCCCCAAGCCCAGGCAGCTCTCCCTGTGCGTACAGGGCCCAGCCGAGTCCACTCGCGACTACCTCACGCGTTGGGCCGAGCTCCGCAATTCTTGCGAGGGGGTGCACGAGGTGCAAGCCATCGAATACTTCACTGTCGGGTGCCGAGAAGGTACCCTCCTCAAGCACAAGCTCCTCTGCGACGAGCCGACTACCCTCGACGAGCTTCTGGACATAGCAGACAAATACGCCGCCGCCGACTCTTCGATGAAGACCGAGCTCCGGGTAGACGCGTCCAGGAAAGTACTCAACCCGGCGCCCAAGACGCCGGCAGGGGATTCCGGCCGACGCCCACACCCGAACGACCACAAGCGCAAGGGCCCTGCGCCGCCTCCCGCCAGTCGGCAGGTGGCCACGGTCGAAGACGCGCTGCCTGAAGGGCGACCCGCGCCCAAGAAGCCCAAGGGCGGCCGGCCGGCTTGGCAGCCGGCTTTCTCCTACGAGCAAACTCTCGACGCCCGTGCAAATTCCATAGCGGCGCGAAGCCGTCCAACCACACAACCCGGAAGTGCCATTGGCTCACCCGAATCTCTAAAGGCGAGGGGCTCGCGCCGCCTCCGCCTGCCGGCCCGCCGCCTCCGGCTGCTCGGCCCGCAGTCGGAGCCGTGCACGACGAATTCCCTGACGAGCAAGCAACCTACATCGTCTTTACAAGCCAACTCGAAGACCGGCGCGGCAAACGCGAGAGCACCAGGAAGTTAGCGTGGTCACTGCCAACCCCGCCGGACACATGCATTGGTCAGAAAAACCCATCAGCTGGAGCCGGGCCGACCATCCAGAGGTGATGCCGTCTCCCGGCTCTTATGCGTTGGTCCTGGAAGCCACCCTCGCGACGGACAGACGCGCTGCCCGCTTCTCCCGCGTGCTGATAGACGGCGGGAGCAGCATCAACATCCTGTACCGTGACACCCTGGAGAAGCTAAATGTCAAGACGAAGCAGCTCATGCCTACTCGGACAGTGTTTCATGGCATCGTACCCGGCTTGTCCTGCGCCCCCATTGGCAAGATCAAGATTGATGTACTCTTTGGGGACAAGGAGCATTTCCGCCGGGAAGCAATCTGGTTTGAAGTGGTGGACCTGGAGAGCCCCTACCACGCGTTGCTTGGCCGACCCGCCTTGGCCAGGTTCATAGCAGTTCCCCACTATGCATACCTCAAGATGAAGATACCAAGTTCCAAGGGCGTCATCACCGTAGCCGGGGATTACAAGAAGTCTTCCGAGTGCGCTGCCGCCAGCAGCCGGCTGGCCGAGTCCCTTGTGATTGCCGAAGAGAAGAAGATGTTGGACCGGGTCGTGGCCATGGCCAGCAAGCAGCCCAACCAGTCCCCCGACCCCAAGGAGTATGATGCCCAAGGATCTTTCCAGCCGGCCAAAGAAACCAAGAAGATACCCCTTGACCCCGAGCACCCTGAGAGGTTTGCCGTCATCGGGGCAAGCCTAAACAGCAAATAGGAAGGCGAGCTCACCGATTTCCTCCGTGAGAATCGGGACATCTTTGCATGGTCCCCCAAGGACATGCGGGTGTTCCGAAGGAATTCGCCGAGCACAAACTACACGTTCGAAAAGACGCGAAACCAGTCAAGCAGCCCCTCCGCCGACTATCAGAGGAAAAGAGAAGGATTGTAGGGGAGGAGATAGCCCGGCTTCTGGCAGCCGGCTTCATTATGGAAGTCTTCTTTCCAGAGTGGCTTGCCAACCCGGTCCTTGTGTTAAAGAAGAACAACAAGTGGCGCATGTGTATAGACTACACAAGCCTCAACAAGGCCTGCCCTAAAGATCCCTTTGCCCTGCCGAGGATTGACCAAGTGATAGACTCCACAGCCGGATGCGAGCTGTTGAGTTTCTTGGATGCTTACTCAGGATATCACCAGATAAAGCTAGATCCGGACGACCGCCTGAAGACCGCCTTCATCACGCCATTTGGAGCCTTCTGCTACCTGACTATGACATTCGGCTTAAGAAATGCCGGTGCCACTTTTCAGCGTTGCATGCAGAAGTGCCTCCTCAAGCAACTCGGCAGAAACGCTCACGTCTACATGGACGACATTGTGGTGAAGACGGAGAAGCGTGGCAACTTGCTGGAAGACCTCAAAGAAACGTTTGAGAACCTACGCCGGTTCCAAATCAAGCTCAACCCCGAGAAATGCGTGTTCGGAGTGCCAGCCGGCCAGCTCCTAGGCTTCCTGGTCTCCGAACGCGGCATCGAATGCAACCCGGTGAAGGTCAAGGCCATCGAGAGAATGGCGATCCCCACCAAGCTTCGAGACATCCAAAAGTTCACCGGATGCTTGGCCTCCTTGAACCGCTTCATCAGCCGGGCTCGGAGAGAAAGCTCTCCCCCTCTACCGCCTCATGAAGAAGAGCACTCACTTCGAGTGGAACGACCAGGCCGACCAAGCTTTTCACGAGCTGAAGAAGATGCTGACCACGCCGCCCGTCCTAGCGGCGCCGACTGAGAAAGAGCCCATGCTCCTTTACATTGCCGCAACCAGCCGGGTGGTCAGCACCGTCATCGTAGTCCAACGCCCAGAAGAAGGCCGAGCCCAGCCGGTCCAGAGGCCGGTGTATTATTTGAGCGAGGTGCTGTCCGTTTCAAAGCAGAACTACCCGCACTACCAGAAGATGTGTTACAGTGTGTACTTCACCACCAAGAAGCTGAAGCCCTACTTTCAAGAGCATCCCGTCACGGTCGTATGCACCGCCCCGCTGGCCGAGATCATAGGCAGCCGGGACGCATCCGGCCGGGTGGCAAAATGGGCCATAGAGCTGGCCCCTTACACAATCTTCTACCAGCCCCACACCGCCATCAAGTCCCAAGCACTGGCCGACTTCCTCGTCGACTGGGCCGAGACCCAGTACCTGCCGCCGGCTCCCGACTCCACCCATTGGCGCATGCACTTTGACGGGTCCAAGATGCGCACCGGCTTGGGAGCCGGCGTCGTCCTTACCTCTCCCAAAGGCGACAAGCTCAGATACACGCTGCAGATTCACTTTGCCGCCTCCAACAATATAGCCGAGTACGAGGCACTCATACACGGGCTCCGGCTTGCCAAGGAACTCGGCATCCGCCGGATCCTATGTTATGGCGACTCAGACTTGGTGGTTCAGCAATCATCCGGCGACTGGGACGCCAAGGACGGAAATATGGCAAGCTACCGCTTCCTGGTTCAACAACTCAGCGGATACTTTGAAGGATGCGAGTTCCTCCACGTACCGCGAGCCGACAACGAGCCAGCCGATGCCCTGGCTCGAATAGGCTCCACTCGGCAAGCAATACCAACCAACGTCGCTCTACAACGCCTCCTCAAGCCGTCCATCAAGCCGTCTCCAGAGTCCGATTCCATCTTCGTACCGCCTGACCCCGACGCGACCGGGTCCGGCTCGAAGAACCAAGCAGGCGACCCCGGGACTTCAGTAGTCGGCCCGGGGACTTCGGCAACCGGCTCAGGGACTGCCACACCCGGCTCGGGGACTGCAGTAGCCGGCCTGGGGACTGCACCAACACAACAGCCGGCGGCCGACTCCAGCATTTCACCACCCAGACCGCCCACCCTGGTGGCAGTAGCCACATTGGCAGTAGGAGAAGTCGCGGCTCCGTCATGGGCTCAGTCCATCCTCAACTTCCTAGTAAACCAAGATCTGCCGGCTGACGAAACAGAGGCAAGACAAGTCCAACATCGAGCCGGAGCATACACAATCGTCAACAGAGAACTCGTCAAGCGCAGTGTCACTGGAGTCCTCCAACGGTGCGTCGAGCAAGAGAAGGGCATTGCAATCCTCAGAGACATTCACCAAGGAGAATGCGGCCACCATGCGGCTTCAAGATCACTCGTCACCAAAGCTTTCCTCCATGGTTTCTTCTGGCCGACTGCTTTGGATGACGCCAAAGAATTAGTTAAATATTGCAAAGGGTGCCAACTCTTCAGCTCCAAGCAACACATGCCGGCTTCGGCACTCAAGACCATTCCCCTCACCTGGCCCTTCGCCGTTTGGGGACTGGACATGGTGGGCCCATTCAAGACGGCGCGCGGCGGCATGACGCATTTGCTCGTCGCCGTGGACAAATTAACCAAGTGGATTGAGGCAAAGCCGATCAAGAAGCTGAATGGGCCGACTGCTGTGACATTCATCGCAGACATAACAACTCGGTACGGCGTGCCACACAGCATCGTCACCGACAATGGCACGAATTTTGCCAAAGGAGCCTTGGCACGTTTCTGCGCAGCCCAAGGTATCCGGCTGGACTTAGCGTCCGTCGCCCACCCACAGTCAAACAGCCAGGTCGAGCGAGCCAACGGCCACATCCTCTCCAGCATCAAGCCCCGACTGGTCGTACCACTGGAGCGTTCAGCCGGCTGTTGGCTCGATGAGCTACCGGCTATCCTCTGGAGTCTGCGCACTACCCCAAACAAGTCAACCGGCTTCACTCCTTTCTTCCTCGTGTACGGTGCCGAGGCGATCATCCCAACCGACATCGAGTTTGACTCGCCCCGGGTAACCATGTACACGGAGGCGGAGGCCAAGGAAGCACGATAAGACGGTGTCGACCTGCTGGAAGAAGGCCGGCTGTTAGCCCTCAGCCGGTCTGCCATCTACTAGCAGGGTTTGCGCCGCTACCACAGTCGGAAGGTCAGGCCAAGATCTTTCCAAGAGGGCGATCTTGTGCTCCGGCTGATCCAGCGAACAGCCGGCCAGCACAAGCTCTTGGCCCCTTGGGAGGGCCCCTTCGTCATCAGCAGAGCCTTAGGCAACGACTCCTACTACCTGATCGACGCGCAGAAGCCGAAGGCACGAAAGAGAGACGACTCCGGCAAGGAGTCGGAACGACCATGGAACGCCAACCTCCTTCGAAGATTTTACAGTTGAAATGCAGTATGTATCACGCTAACTTTTGTACTAAATACGAGACAATAGCCCCCCCGAGGAGGGCTTGGGGACTGCCATCTTTTATCTATGAATGAAAAGTATCATGCTTATGACCTTGTCATTTCATTTACTTGTTCCGTCCGGCACCGGGTTCGACTAGTCGGCCCGAGGACTGGCCGACTGGAGTTATATTAGAAGTCCTACCCGCGGTCAGACAAGTAGTGTGCCGACACCCAGGCTTAGCTCTTGCCAAAGTCGCAGTTCGAAGAACCGGCTGTCCGGCTGGCAAGAGTCAAAAGCAGGAAAGGATGCCCACACGAAAAATGGCCAGGGACCAACGGACTAATATAACGAAAGCCGGTTTGCCGCCTACCACCGACCGACTACCAAAGTAGCCGGCCGGCCGGTTTCCATTCACTTCACTTCAATCCAAGAAAGCTCGAGTACTTGCCTCCCCAAAGAGGGAAGGCGGCAAAGGAAAAAGCCTAAGGATAAAAAGCATACGCGAATGGAAACCAAACATGCACATAATAATATTTACATAAAAGACCTCCAAGAGGCCAGCATTCAACATAGTTTGGATACACCCCCAGTGGGTGGAACTGCGAAAGCTTAATAAAGATTGTTCAAAAGGCAACAAGTAGGAAAAATAAGGACGGTAGGTCAAGCTGGCGGAGCGACCGACGAGCCGGGCTGGTCGGCGGAGACGGTTGTGCCGGCTGAAGGAGTGGCCGGCTGGCGAACCTCGGCTTGATCACCGCCTCCCGCAGAGGGCGCACTTCCACGCGCCTCGTTGCTGGAGGCACGATCAGCCTGAGGCCGGCCGGTTGTTCCACTAGCCGGCTCGACGTCTTCACCGTCCTCTTCTTCGTCATCCTCGCCCTCGTCGCTGGAGGCGATCTCCTCTGCCGAGTCCTCGCCCACCGCCGGGTTCAGCCAGAACCACTCCTCCGGCTGGGCAACGCCGTCATCATTGATTTCAGGTGCAAAAACGCTGATGTCGGTGCACTCGGCGATCGTCGAAGCACGCTGGGCGATAGCCGGCCGCACCTCCTCCAGCTCCGCGTCGGCCTCCAGCCGCCAAGTGCGCAGCTGGTCCAGGTTCAGCCCTGGGTACCAAGCTCGAACGAACTCCAACGTCCGCCCGGCTCCAAGACGGGCCGCCGACGTCTTCCAAGCTTCAAAGCGACCGACTGCGACCTCCAGCCAGTCGGCAGTCCGGCTTGGGATGCGGGGGATCGTCTCGCCGGGCCAGAGGGCGGCCAACACCTATGCCCCGGCACGTTGGAGCCGGCGAAGCATCCGGTGAGCCGGCTGCAGCCGCGCTTGGACAGCCAAGAGCTGCTCCTCAAGCGTCCGATTCGCGTCCGGCGCGATGTTGACCCCCGCCTGACGGCGGCTCGCGATGGGCCTCGATGGTTTGGGCGGCGAAGGCGGAGTAGCCGGGAAAGTAGTCTGCACAAGAAAATAGGCAGCAGCACAAGTCAGGCCAAAAACCAGGCGGCAAGGGGCAGGAGAGGAGCGAGGAAGGCGGCTTACCGTCGATCAAGTCCTCGATGCGGCCGAAGCCTTCATCCAGCACTCGTCGGGTCTCAGCCCAGCTCGCCGCCTCGGTCTCAAACTCTGCCTTCAGGGCGGCCTCGCTATCCTGCGCTTTCTGCAGGGCCGCCTTGTGGCTTTTCTCTTGGTCAGCCAGCTTCTTGGCCAGGCGGTCACGCTCCTGGACCAAGGCAGCGTACTCAGCATCCTTGGTACGAAGGGCGGCCTGCGCTTCGCCGAGCTCCCTCCTCAAGTCGGCGTTGGCCCCTGAAAGCATGAAAGACGAAAGAAAGAGAAGAAAAAAACCAATAAGGAAAAATTCGTCAAGGAAGATCCGACCCGACTGCTCAGCAGTCGGCCTGAATCTCGGGGACTACACCTAGTGGGTGCGCTGACGCGCCCCCACAGGAGACAGACAAGATCAAGCACTTACTTCGGCTGTTGGCCAGGTCATCGGTCTTCCGACCCAACTCCTGAGCCTGGGAGTTGAAGGCGGCAGCACGGGAGTTATGATATTCCTGGAAGTTCAGACAGGAAGAAAAAATAAGGTAGTCGTCAAGAAAGATCCGACCCGACTGCTCAGCAGTCGGCCCGAATCTCGGGGACTACACCCAGTGGGTGCGCTGACGCGCCCCCACGGAAGAAATCAAGAGACCAAAGCGGCCAAGAATGAAAGACTCACCCGGATGGCGGCCCGCGTCGACAGGAACTCCTGGGTGTACTGCTGCAGCAGGGTGGCCTGAGCTTGAAGCCGGCTCCGGACCTCTTGAGCCGCCACATTCAGCTCACCAGTCCCCCCGCTGGGAGTCCACTCGGACGTGGCGGTGCTGGCCGCCTCCAGAGCCTCCGCCGACTGGCCGGCGCCCGCAACTCGGCGCGACTCCGGCGGAGCGGCGCCTCCCCCTGCGCGCCGACGTGTCACCGGCTGCACCTCGAAGCCGGCTCCGTCCTCCGGCTCACCCCCGGCCGGCTCCTCTGGCGCCGCTGACGGTTGGCCGCCTTGGCCCGCTCCGGTTGGCGCTGCCGGCGGCGCTCTCCCCGCGAAGACCACGAGGTCCTCCCTCCTCTCCATCAGCGGCGGGTCTTGGACGATTTCCTCCGCCAGGGGCAATGGGGTGTCAGGGGCCACGGCTCGGAGGGGAATGGCGAGCAGCGGAGGCTGGTTACGCGAACCCTCTGCCTCTGTTTCCGCGGTCGCCGCCTCCGCCTGGGCCTTGGCTGCCGCGTCGGCCTGCTCCCTCGCCGCCTGGGCGGCCGCTTTTTCCGCCGCCTCACGCTACTCCCGCGCCTCACGGGCGTTCCGCTTCGTGGCCTCCCTGAGGTCGGCGCGGGGGTCCACGCGGCGGGAGCCCGAAGACCCTTTAGTCGGCCCAACTACGGAGCCGCCCGGACCCCGCTCAAGGGAAAACGGCGCCCTGTCCAGCGAGCGAGAGAAGGTTGGGAAGAATGCTCAAACAGGAGAGAACGATGAAAAGCATGCGACCAGGCAATCGACGACTTACGCTGAGACTGCCTGAGGCTGCTTCACCGCCTTGCGGAAGCGGGCCGCTTTCGCGGCCGCCTCATCTCGTTTGGTCGCCGCGGTGGAGGCTTTGGACTTCTTCGGCCGACTACCGAAGAGGATTGACGCGGCCCGGCGCTTCTGTGCGCCGCCGCTGGCAGCCGGCGCGGTGGACAAGCCCGCGCCCTGATGGTCGGCCGCCGGCTGGCGACGCGGGGCGACTTCGGCTTCAGCATCATCCGGCCAGTCCTCGAAGCTGGCGGTAAGCCCTGTGCCTCCGGGCTCGGCGTCGTCCCCCACGACGACGTCTTCCATGGCGGCCGCCCCCAAATCCGAGTTGTCGACGTCGTCCACCGTGCGGTCGGGGACGTACTGGCGTTCTATCCCTGCTGCCCCGGTCGTTGGCGGAAGAAGGGGGTTCTGCTAAGAAGAACCGACCGATCAGAAGCCAGCCATCATAAAGCCGGCTACCAACCAAAAGAAGAAAGAGAGGAAAGCTTACCACGGGCAGAGGGTTGGCGCGAGAATACGGCACCTTGCCGTATCGCCAGTCCTCGGCGAGCTTGCAATTGGAGATATAATTTACCATGTACGACACCTCCGCATGAGGCATCTCCCTGGTGCTCAGCCGGCTTGGGTCGAAGCGGCCGCTCATCTGACACATCATGTGGGGCCGACTTTGGAGAGGAAGTATCCGGCGCTCCACGAAGGCGGCCACCAAGTCGGCCCCGCTCAGGCCTTCCGACTGGATCATCACCCGAAGCGGGAGACGGCAGCGTTCCCGGCCTAAGACAGTGACCTGGACCGGAAACTCCATGAGGGCTGCCTCCCAGCCGGCGGGCCGGCTACGTAAGCCGGCAGGTTGACGTGGTCTCCTTGCTGGGCGACGTTCTTCACGTAGAAGTACGACTTCTGCCAGATCTTCACCGACTGGATCAGGGGGATGGACGGGAACGGGTTGTTCTCGCCCGATCTCCTCATGGCGATGTAGGCCCCGCAGGGGGTGGGCACGCCTACGACGACGGTGCCGAGTTTGCTCTGGAAGAATTCCCCCCAGAGCTCCAGCGTGGGGAGCAGCCCCAAGAAACCTTCGCAGAGAGAGACGAAGGCCGACATCAGCATCACCGCGTTGGGCGTGAGGTGATGCGGCTGGAGATTGTAGAACTCGAGGAAGGAGCGCAGGAACCCGCTCGCCGGAAGGCCGAAGCCGCACAGGAAGTGCGAGCGGAAGACGACCCGCTCGCCCTCCTCCGGTGCCGGCGAGATCTCCGTCTCTGGCGCCAGGCGGACCCGCACGAGGTTGGCGTCGGGCAGGCGCCGAGTCTAGCGGAGGAACTCAACATGGTCCTCATGGACGTTGGAGCCATTCCACGAGCTCGACAGCGCCATGGGAGCAAGACGATGTGGCGGCGCGGCGGCGCTGAGACGGGAGGCTGCGGCGGCAACGAGAGGAAGAAAGGAGGACGAGAAGGGGCGGAGCGAGAGAGAGCGTGCGGACCTCTGTCTCTCCCCCTCATCCCCCTACTTATAGGCTCGCGTGGCGGAGCCAAGGAGGCGCGGCGTGGGGAAACGTGGGGACCGATCGTGCCCACTCCCCCACGTCCCGCGCTTACTGCGCCCTAACGGCGAAATAAAATCGCCACGGGAAGGCGAGCGATCCACCTGAGCTGCAGAAGATCAGCCTTCGGGCCGAGGCCTAGGAGTGGCGGGCCCGGGCCTGCGGCGGCGTCCCGTCGCGCGCGTGCGCTGGCAGGGTCTCGCTGCCACGTGGCCCGCGGGAGGGCCTGCAGTCAGCACGCGGGTCGACCACTTTCCCGCCTGCAAGACGCAGGGCTCCCCGAAATCGGCATAGACCAGCAAAGCCGGCTCTTCAGGGTAGGAAGCTGACCAAGCTTCTCGTCCCTTTGTCCGCCTCGAAGCTCGATCAGCTTCGGGGACTACTGTCGGAGTAAATAGCCATGGGTAGCCTAGCCGGCTTCCCCTGGCCCTTCTGAAAAAATTACGAGCCCGTCCGGCTCTCAAGAATCCAAGACATGGGGCCGCCTTCCCCTTGCTGGCTGTCACCCAGGCCGGCTTTCGGAAGGCGGCCCGACTTTAGCCCTCATGAAGAAAGCCATGGGAGGGCCGACTTCGAGAAGCCGGCCGCGAGGAGGCCGACTCCAAGAAGCCGGCTCCCATAAAGCGGTCGAGACCGTACCCTCAAAGTTTGCATCCACCTAGCGGCGATGAGACGGGGCGTGGCTACAGTAAAGCCTGCCACCCCCAAATCCCGGAGCACGATCGGCACAGTGCGCCGTACGGATGACCATGACCCGTCCGGCGCAACACTGTTGCCATGATGACCCTGATGCCATCCACGATGGGCTGCCAGTACGGCCCACGGGCGGTGGGCCCCTTTGGGCAGAGAGACACCCGAAGGCGGCCACGCCTCCCCCAGTCGGCCCAAGACAGAGCCGGCTCCCCGCAGCCGGCTTGCCGCCTCCCTCGAAGGAGACGCCCCATTAAGGAGACAAGACGCGGTGAGGCTACAACGATCGCCCGCCGGGCGGCGGCACTGTAGCCACGCCTACCTCGACGAAGCCCACGTCACCAAGATAGAGCAACAATAACCAGCCGCCGAACCAGGTCCTGGACAGTGGGGCCTGCCTGTCGACCAAGGGGCCGGCAGCCGGCGGGACCCACCAGTCGGCGGGCCCCAGCAGCCGGCGCAGAAGCCGGCGAGCGCAGTCACAGACGGCTGGGCCCCGCGCCCAGTCGGATTACCATTGTACCCCCGGGGGGTAGGCCTATATAAACCCCCCGGGGCACCCATGCAAAGGGTGGAACCCCCAGCTAGTTTTAGACACCACACAAGGAGAAAAAGCAGGCTAGCCGTGCCCTTCTTCCTCCTCCCACCGAACAGCTCAAGGAGCATTGTGTAGCTACTTGTCCATCTAGTGATCATGCGGAGACCCCGCAGAGCAGCAGTAGGGGTGTTATCTCCACGGAGAGCCCCGAAGCTGGGTAAGATTCGCCGGCGTGCATGTCTTCGCCTCATCCCGTTTCCAGGCACCGGCGACGTCTTACTGGCTCCCACAATGATAAGCCACCCGTTGGCATATGTCGCACCTACCACCCGACACATTGTTATAACAAAAAGGATGAAGTATTCCTTCTTTACTAACTGATTTTTTTTTCAACGGAGATTTACACTAAAATAATTGTACATCGTAAGACCTTCTTCACCAATGAATTTTACTTAACTCGACATATCTGAATTTTAAACGGAAAAATTTCAAAAGCAGGGATCTCTGCCAATGGGGACACGCATACTCCCCTGCACCTTACATCACATATTCCATGGCTGAAAATATTTGCAAGCATCGTCAGCATAGGGATTTCCATGCCTGAAGAAGCAATCATTAGTCAATAGGCGTGAGATTGAAAGCATGGCCTGAGTAAATGGTAGTCTTGTTTGACTACTATTTGTGAAGCACAATTTCAAAGGAAAAGGATAGGAAGATTAAGCAATCATTATTCAATGGGCATCTAACTGAAAGTACAGTTTGAGGGCACTAAAGCAGAACCAGATCATGCAGACATTAATTGGCTATTAGAGATTGGGAATGAACTTGCAAAAGAAAGCATACAGGTGAATAAGAAATTGTCAAAAAGCAGACACTACACTGTATACATGATTTAAACCAAGGAAAACAAAGTAAAATCATGTAGCTATCAGTTCGTTTTTAAAGATTGGTGCGTCGGCAAGCGATGTTGGTAAGAAGGTTACTGTAAGTTGAAAAGAATTCCACCCCTTGGTCACAAAAGCCTGTCTTTATCTCCATCTTTAGCCTATGTGCAAATGAGTGATGAGTTTCATGTGAGCAGCGCTACACACAGTAGAATGAAAATTGGTAGATCCTAAAATGGAAGGAGCATAAGGCTTAAAAATCGATATCTAAATCTATAAAATGACTAAATGAGCATCATTCGAGGAATCACAACGACGGAGTATATGCGCCACTAACTGATGCCCCCGAGTCGTGATTTGAACATATGGAGGAAATAAGCAAGAGGAAATACATTTTAACTTGCTATAGCAAGCAAGAGGAATCATGACATATAGCAAGCAAGAGGAAATAAGCATCCGGTCATCAAAGATAACTGAGAATTACCCAATAAAAAAGACAATTGAGAATTTAAAAAAGAAAGAAAGAAAACACAGTTAGAGCACGGCAGCTGCGCTCTCGGGTGCCACGGCGTGCACGGTACACCACCACGGCGGTTGAGGGAGTAGGCGACCAACGGGTCCAACCCAGGCAGGGCAGCCCACGCCCGGCGGCCAACGCAACGCAACACACGCAACGCACGCGCGCGGCGACAGTTCCGCTCTCGCCCGGCCGCCCCGCTGCGGCCGCCCGGTGGTCTCCTCACTTTCCTTTGTCCGTCCGCTCTCTTTCCCAATCATTCCCCTTCGCCTCCCCCTCTCGCCATCGCTTCCTCCGCCAGCCCAGCCCAGCCACCCCGCCCTTGCACCGTGGGGTCCCCTACCCCCGTCCTCCACCTGCTCCGCTCCGCTGTGCGCACCCAACCCACGGCCCCGGGATCGGACCCCCGCCCCCAGATCCGCTCCGCGCATCCGACCTAGCTGTACCCTTGCTCCGCTCTTCGGCCGGGGAGCACCAGGAGCGGGCAAGGGCGAGGGGATGGAGGGCCTGGCGCAGCGCGCGGCGCTGCTGCGGGAGTCGCTCGGGAAGAGCCAGGCGGCCACCGACGCCGTCGTCTCCATCCTCGGCTCCTTCGACAGCCGCCTCTCCGCGCTCGACGCCGCCATGCGCCCCATCCAGCTCCGCACCCACGCCGTCCGCACCGCCCACGAGAACATCGACCACACCCTCCGCTCCGCCGACGTCATCCTCTCCCAGTTCAACCGCACAAGAGAGGTACTGTCTGTCCCCCCAACGATCCAGCCCCCTCCCCTCCCTGCCCGTCGGCGACGAGAAGGGGCCGCCGGCGAGGACGAGAGGGGGGC
Organism: Triticum urartu; assembly: GCF_003073215.2. Taxonomy (NCBI): domain Eukaryota; kingdom Viridiplantae; phylum Streptophyta; class Magnoliopsida; order Poales; family Poaceae; genus Triticum; species Triticum urartu. The sequence goes on along the minus strand of NC_053025.1, from coordinate 125,557,011 downwards.
CGGCGGCGGCGGGCGAGAAGGGCGTGGGCGAGCAGCGGGCGGCGTGGGGCTGCGGCGGCCGAGAAGGGCGTGGGCGAGAAGGGCGTGGGTGTCGGGGCGTGGTGGAGAGGTTAGCGAGGGAGAGAGAGAAGCGTGCGAGAGAGAGGGGCGAGTGGTGGGGTACCGCGTTTGGTTAGCGACGGGGATTTCGTTAATGATGATTTTCGTTAACGGATGTTTTAAACAAGGGAGTACGTAGAACTCATTTAGATGAGACATAATTTGGTCTCATTCACTTGAAAAACAAGAACATATACCATTCACGTCAGCACACACATCTTATAGCATCTTATAGCATCACATTCAATGGCTATAAAAGATGAATGATACCAAATTATATCATCTAGATGAGTTCTAGCAAAACTGTTTAAACAATGGCATGCATGGTGGATAATTAAAGCGTAAAACACGTTTAGTATGTTGGAGGGATGTAGACCATCAGATTGCAGGTTTCGATAGATAGGATGATCTGGTTCTCCGCCCTCTCTTTCTTTATAGTGGTAGTAGATTCTCTCTCTCTCACGAACAAAACAGTCTTTTGTCCGCTTTATAAATATAAAGCCACACTACCGAATGATACATAATGCTAAGAAAACCCTCAAACATGCTGATAAAAGCACTACTATTCATCTCCAACAAAACCGCCTAGAATAAGCACAAGAGAGGCCAGACAACGCAAGACGCCATCAAGGCCACCGGCAACAAGTGAACACGTGACACCTAGAAAAAATCACTGGATTTCGTCACACCACCCCACCAAACTGTTGTCGGAGAGGACCCTCCGTCCTCTCGCTCCAGACCGAGGAGCGTTAACCGTCAAGCAGAAACGACCGAGAGAAGATTCCATCAAAAGTAAAAGATAGGTGCAAACATTAGTTGTCAGAACTGAGGTGTAGCTGGACGGAACTCTAAACCATCTCGAACATGCCCCAACGATCGAAAGACACCTACCCTCGCTACCGACACCCTCAAGAGGGTCACGATACAAAGCCCGCCGCCACTATGTCTGCCGAAGTGAACATGAATTTTCACCCTGAACGTTAGAAGAAGGAGAAAAGCCAAGGAGGCATCCCTAAGAGGATACCTCTTCAGACACCGGCACTAGCGGAGCCACGGCAAGGCCGATTGGGCCGTGGCCCACCCAGTGTTGGAGCAAAAAAAATTGCACTTAGCCGAGCGGCCCAGCCTAGAACTGCAGATCGTCGCCGTGCATCACTGTGAAGAGGAGCAGCCGCCAGTTGCTGCCACTGAGGCACACAATAGCTGCAGCGCTGGCTACCGGCTACCATCGCAGCGCGCAGTCACACATGGCACCTAGTGCTCCCAGCCTCCCATCAGTCCCATGGCCGTCGGTTCTGTGACTTTCAACAGTAACTCCACTTGCTTCGGGAGTGGAGTTGTGAAGTGGAGGTTCTCCGAACAGGCCTAAGTATTTGAAATTCACTTTCGCTTCGGTACAACTCTCCTAAACACATTACCCTCCACTCCAGGCCCGGCCCATTTGCTCTTTTTCTTCTCAGTTAAAAACTCAAAAAAAAGTGCAGCAAGGTGATTTGAATTCCTGCCCTCCCGATTGAGCGCAATTGTATTAACCAAGCGGGACAACTTACTCGACATGCCAAGTTTAGTTTAGTTTAGTTTTTTGAGAAAAACATGCCAAGTTTAGTTCTTTTATCTTCTTCAAATCAATGCTAAAAGCCTTTTGGGCCGGCCCATGTAAGGCGCGCTCAGTTTTCTTAATTTCGTTTTTCCTTTTTTTGTTTGTTTCTATTTTAAATAATTTTCTATTCCAAAAAGTTTCCAACTTTTAAAAAATTGTGCATTTTGAAAAAATGTTCAAGAAATCATAAAATGTTCATGGAATCAAAAAATGTTCACATATTTGGTGTTTTCAAAAAAAGATATGAAATTGAACAAATGTTAGGAATATCAAAAATTGTTCATGAATTTTTTATAATGTTCAAAAAAAATTCAAAATTGTTCATGAATTACAAAAATGTTTGCTGATTCAAAACATCTTCACATATTTTAAAAATATTCGTGCAAAACAAAAAAATGTTCACGCATTTTAAAAAGGTTTAAAAAACAACATACTCTCAGACGGGCCCTTCTCGCCTACCCGAACACTCAACATTGTATATTTTTGGACATCTTTCAAATGAGTCCAACTTTTGCAAGCAGGTTGGTATGCCCATGTTAGGTTTGGACGATTTCTCACACCGTATGCAAGTTGCGACACGTCCGACCATTTATCTGTCTTTTTTTTTATCAAGAAAGCACCCGAAAATGAAAATTTTCTCAGAAACTCAAACAACTTGGCATGGTGCCTTCAATTGGTCATATAACCTCATGGAAAACATTTCGGTTCAATGACGGATGCCAAAAGGCTCGCTCTCAAACGGACCCCTCTGGCCACCCGAACACTCTTCGTTGAACATGTTCTATTTTTGGACATGCATAAAATGACATTAATTTTTTCGGTAGGTGTGCATGCCCATGATAGGCATTCATGCCAGGTTTGAACGAATTCTGACACTGTATGCAAATTGTGTCACGTTCGGCTATTTATCGGCCATTTTCACTGATAAAACTCTAGAAAATGCTAAAATTATCGAAAACCCACAGAACTTTGCATGGTTCCTTTCATTGATCATATAAGCTCATGGAAAAAACATCGGTGTCATTCAACGGTTGCCAATTTTTTTTGCTCTCAAACAATCCTCTCGCTTACCCGAACACCCTCCATTGTACATGATATATTTTTGGACATGAATGAAATGACCCCAAATTTTGCCAGCACATGGGCTTGCCCATGGTAGACATTCTTTCCAGGTTCGACACCATATGCAAGGTGCGTCACGTCCGGCCAATTATCGGCCTTTTTTCACTTAGAAAACATCAGGAAATGCAAGATTTGTCGAAAACTAAAACATATTGGCATGATGGCTTTAATTGGTCATATAAGCTCATGAAAAAAATTGAATCATTTGAAGGATACCGAAAAATACACACTCTCAAACGGACCCTTCTTTTCTACATGAACACCCTTCATTAACCATGGTCTATTTTTTGACATGCATGAAATAACCCCAACTTTTTCCACCTGGGGCATGCCCATGGCAGGCATCCATATCATGTTTGAACGAATTCCAACATCTTATGCAAGTTGTGTCACGCTTAGACATTTATCAGCCTTTTTTTACCAAGAAAACTCTAGAAAATGCCAAACTTGTCGAAAACATGAACAACTTGGCATGGTGCGTTGAATTGGTGATATAAGTCTATGAAAAAAATTGGGGTCACTTCAAGGATGTCAAGAAACAACATACTGGCAAGCGGAGCCTTCTGGCCCTACCCGGGCACACTCCGTTTAAAATTGATCTAGTTTTGGACATTCTTAAAATGACCCCCACTTTTTGTAACCAGGTGGGAATACCCATGGTATGCATTCATGCCAGATTTAAATGATTTCTCACACTGTAGGCAAGTTGCGACACGTTCGACCATTTATCCATCTTTTTTGACCGAGAAAACTTTAAAAAATGCAAATATTATCGAAAATCAAAACAACTTGGCATGTTGCCTTGAGTTGGTCATACAAGTCAATGAAAAAAATGACCACAACTTGCGAGAAGGTTGGCATGCCCATGGTAGGCAATCATGCTAGGTTTAAAATAAAAAAAAGTATTTAAAATTATAATTTAAACATGTACTTAAAACTACTCTCTCCGTCCCATAATATAAGAGCATTTTTGGCACTACGCTAGTGTAAAAACGCTCTTATATTATAGGACGGAGGCAGTATCATTTTAAGTTTTTAACATTAACTAATAAATACAAAGTGACAAAATTGCAAATAGTAAATGCTTTGCATAAAAAAACATTTAATTAATGTTTGGCGAAAAAAATTAAAATCATAATTTAATAAAATCTTTAGAAGTGTTATTTTGGTATTCCGAACAATATTTCAATATTTTGAACTCGTTTCAAAAACAATAAAGAAGTTCAAAAAGGGAAAAATGAATTAACAAAAAAGAGAAGAATAATGAAAAAAAGAAAAAAGACGCTTAGACCTTGACCCAACTAGGCGACTATATCGCACCCGTCGGGCACCTGTTGGTTCTAGAACTGTTTGTATTTTTTAATCACCTTTCAAGAAATGTTTGCAAATTTCAAAAATTGTTTAGGTTATAATTTTTCAGTTCAACAAAAAATGTTCGTATTTTCCAGTTTTGTTTGTAAGTTCAAAAAATGTCTGGGAAATTTATAAATGTTCGTGCTTTTCAGAAAATTCAGAAGTTAAAAATATGTCCTTATTTTCAATTTTTCTTCACAAATTAAAAAAAAATGGGATTCCAAAAAAAAATTCCTGCTTTAAAAATTCTTCACAAATCTAATAAAAGTTTGTTTTTTTCCAAATGTTGGTCAGATTTATAATTTTTTTTCAAAAATGTTCATGCTTTTAAAAAGAAATCATGTTTTGATTTTTATTCATGTTTTTTCTATTTTTTGGAATTTTCATATTTTTGCATTTTTATAAACTGCCTACATTTTTCAGAAAATGTTCGGAATCCCAAAAGTTCATCACATTGTTTTCCTAAATTTGAAAAAGTATTCATTAAGAAATGTTTGGTGTTTTATAAATTATTTGCCTTTTCCCAAAAATATTCGGCATTTGCAAATTGTTCATATTTTTCTAAAAGAAAAATTTCAATTTTGGGGAATTGTTTTTATATGAACGATGTTTTGTTGTTCTTATATAATCCGCGCTGTTTGAAATCAGAACAAGTTGCTGGGTGGAGTGGTGGAGGCCCTGGGGCCACGAGGTCTCGCGTATACATACGAAAAGTCAGGTATGATTTATCAAAGGTCCATATTGCATTTATACTTTTTGTGAGGAGGTTGTATGTGTAAGTGTATATAGTGCCTCTTAGTGATTTTGGTGTATTGAAAACTGATAGGTTAAGAAAATAATGTGTTTATTAGTGTGCATAGGTTCTATAAGTCTATGAGAAGTTTGATATTTATGATGAAAGTCGACCCCTAATGATGAACATCTTCAGTTGAAGACTTATTTTCTTGAAGACTTTGAAAGTGAGGAAATTGGTGTGACCTTAAAGACTTTGATATTCATGCGAGGATTATGAAGCATGAAGACTTTTGTTTTCGTAGTTTCATTTTCTCTTTATTGTGTCATAGGAAACACCGTACTGTTAAAGGGGGTCGAGGTAAAACTAAGAAAAAGTTTCCAAGTGATGCTCATCTCAAAATCCTACACCTACCCAATCCTTCCGAGTGAAAGCAATCTCATATAGTTCAGTCAATTTCTTCAGTGACGGAGACGAAGATTTTCTGGTTTATGAGGAATTTTTTCTGACTAAAGAGTTAGAAATTCGCCAGTGCGGATTGCCTACAAGTGAGGAACATGATAGCCCTGAGGAATTCGATACTCAAATTTCCGACCGTTGCTGTGTTATGCGCCAGCTGTCCCAAAATGTCTACCCACCTAACGGTCATATCATTGAAGTGCATTTATGTCTTATCATGTCGGGTTGCTCCCTAGGCTATAAATAGCCGCCCCCTACAACCACTAGTTGGTTGGCTACTCCGAGAGAAATTGACACCTGTCATTGAGAGCATCCCATCCTTCGAGGACTTTGAGCGAAAATCATCAAGTGAGGAAAACCCAAACCCGAACACCTACACACCCAAAGTGATTGAGTATCACTGAAGAGATTGTTCCTGTGTGGAACTGACGCTTGTTACCTTTGAGGACTGTGCATCCTCCAGATGGTTAGGCGTCATGGTCTAGAGCATCCAAGAGGAATTGTGGATCGCCGAGTGACCGAGTCTGTGAAGGTTTGGAAGTCACCTGAAGACTTACCACGATTGATTAGTCGAGGTCTGTGTGATCTTAGCTCAAGGAGAATACGGTGAGGACTGTGTTCCCGGGACTGTGTGTCCTCAGGTTTAAATACCTAGCCGCTCCAACCAGACGTACGACTGTCACAGCAGTTGGAATTGGTCTACCAAATCATCGTATTCACCAAGCTACTGGTTCTGTTTCCTCAACCCTTTCATTTCCTCATTCATGTGTTGATGTACTTGATCGTTACTGTTTGAAGACTTTGATTGAAGACTTTCTCAATTTCCTCAATCCTAGTTCTTCATTCACTTTGTCTTTAGCCTGCTTGTCCTGTTTACACTCTTCTTGTGCTCTGTGTATGTTTCATTTCATCATGATGACTATGCTACTGCTCTGTTCTGCATGCACCTGAGTACTTATTCCGCTGCTTGTAGTTCGCGACTTAGGAAATTCCTCAAGTTGAATTTCCTCAGTAACGAATTTGTAAAAATCGTCTATTCACCCCCTCTAGTCGATATAACACGCATTCAGTATGGGACAGGCGTGAACCTTTGTACATGATCTTACAATTTTGTAGAGACTTTTGCTGGCCCTGAATAACAAATTTGAGCACGAGGAAAGAGAAAACCGCGGTGGCCGACTAACAACTAGGGACACCCATGAAAAAAGAAGCTAGTGTGTTGACGAAAAACGAAGAACAATGACGATGTTCGAGTAACATGCGGGGATACCCTTGTAAGAGAGGGTCTCTCATTACCCTTTGTCGAAAAAAGAGAAACATGCGGGGACCGGGGGACATCGGCATAAAAGAGTCTCTCTCATTTCTAGCCATCTTAGTAAAGTTAGACATATGAGGTATCTCTCAATTTCAGTTGCTCAGCGTGTATTTTATATTCACAATATCAGTGCAATGTTATTAAATAAATGTTGTTGTCATAAGGGCGAGGCTAATAGTATAGCCAACTAACTATATGTTGTTGTCACATGCCACGTCATTTAGAGCCATCACTTATACCAATCGCATAATAAGGTTGGATATTAGACTAATACATTACTTCACATTTTCTATTTCACTTTCTGCATATTTGTTATATTTTTGTAGAAACACGTGTAGAGATGGGCTCTGGCATAAGAAATACTCATTTCTTTTTTTTCTTGAGTAAACTATCCAACTTTATTGATATTAGACAAATACATCGAACCGAACAAAAATGAAACAACAAAGGGCCGAGATAAAACAACAAGTTGCATCAAAGTCCTCTGTAGTTATCTACATGTCCATCTCGTGCATCTCGAGTTTCACCCACACATCTAGTGAAGAAACTTCGTTCATGTTTGTTTTGGAAAATAGACAAGGCCAAATAATATTACATAAAATTAGTGCTTGCAAGTACTCCCTTACAAGGATAAGAAATTTGTTACAAGTACGTTCTTGAGGAAAATAACACCATCTTCCTTTTGCATCCCTCAATGGCGCACCATGAGTGACACTCGTTGCTGCCTTTGGGCCTCCTTCTTACCAGAGTAACTTTGTTGGAACCCATGAGCTTGCAGAAGCAACAACCGAGAAATTGTCGATGTAGACCAGAAGATGCTAGCGACCGCGATGTAGACAGAGTGTCGTCTCAAAGAACCTGTTGCCTAGAAGGGCCAAAGGACAATCACAACTCTAGTTAGTCAGGAGGGGGACACAATCTCACAAGTTCACCGACAGAGCTGTATGTGATTGAGCTTCATCAAACGAAGGTGGAAATGGAGAACAAAAACACGTTGGAACATCATCCCCTCTACTAGCTATGTCGTCGTGGAAAAATGCTTCACACCGGGCCCGAATGCTCGGCGATCAAAACAATCCCTCGACTTGTCGATGCCCCTACAAGGAAGGACATCGACATGGGAAAAGTGGAGGAACCATTGTTTCCATCGTCGTCAATGCCTCAATTTCACTAACGATGAACAAGTAGAGAGCCATATGTAACACAAACATAGCACACAGATCCAGGATCCTTCTCTTCCCTCTCCCCTCCTAAGAGTCTGATGGCGTCCAGGGGTACCCGAGGCGGCGTTGGTGGGTCGGGGAGAAAAGTTGGTCGCCTCCAGGTTGTCTCTGGTGGATTAGATGATTTGCCATGCTTTACCAAGGGTTGGATGATTTGCCCCAGGAATGTGTCAATGGCTAGTACCACGGCCCCACTCATCAACCTCGGGGGGGGGGGGGGGGGCAAATGATCAAAGTGAAAAGTAAAGTGTGGGTTTTGATATAAATTCTTGGTTGTCTCTTGTCTTTCAAAACCTAGGGAAATGATTTGATTTCTTCTTTCACGTATTTTTGTTGGTGTTGCAAATGAGTGTAGTGGGATCTTTCTCAAACTTTACATTTTTTTGTGCAACCAAAGTTTTGATTCTAGGCTCTTGAGTGTATATTTCAACAGTTGAATATTTGAAGACAACAATTACACAAATAAGATATATACTATTATAATAAGCACATATCTGGACTAGGAGATCAGACATACATTTATTCTTAAAAGATATCTTTTTCCGTGGGTGTTGTTTGAAGGAAATATGCCCTAGAGGCAATAATAAAGTTGTTATTTATATCTCCTTATATCATGATAAATGTTTATTATTCATGCTAGAATTGTATTAACCAGAAACTTAGTACATGTGTGAATACATAGACAAACAGAGTGTCACTAGTTTGCCTCTACTTGTCTAGCTCGTTGAATCAATGATGGTTATGTCTCCTAACCATAGACATAAGTTGTCATTTGATTAACGGGATCACATCATTAGAGAATGATGTGATTGACTTGACCCATCCGTTAGCTTAGCACGATGATCGTTTAGTTTGTTGCTATTGCTTTCTCCATAATTATACATGTTCCTATGACTATGAGATCATGCAACTCCCGAATACCGGAGGAACACTTTGTGTGCTACCAAACATCACAACGTAACTGGGTGATTATAAAGGTGCTCTACAGGTGTCTCCAATGGTGTTTGTTGAGTTGGCATGGATCAAGATTATGATTTGTCACTCCAATTGTCAGAGAGGTATCTCTGGGCCCTCTCGGTAATGCACATCACTATAAGCCTTGCAAGAAATGTAGCTAATAAGTTAGTTACGAGATGTAGCATTACCGAACGAGTAAAGAGACTTGTCGGTAACGAGATTGAACTAGGTATTGAGATACTGACGATCGAATCTCGGGCAAGTAACATACTGATGACAAAGGGAACAACGTAGATCGTTATGTGGTTTGACCGATAAAGATCTTCGTAGAATATGTAGGAACCAGTATGAGCATCCAGGTTCCGCTATTGGTTATTGACCGGAGACATGTCTCGGTCATGTCTACATAGTTCTCGAACCCGTTGGGTCTGCACGCTTAACGTTCGATGACGATCGGTATTACGAGTTTATGTGTTTTGATGTACCGAAGGTAGTTGGAGTCCCGGATTTGATCACGGACATGACGAGGAGTCTCGAAATAGTCGAGACATAAATATCGATATATTGGAAGCCTATATTTGGACATCGGAATGGTTCTGGATGAGTTCGGGCATTTTTCGGAGTAATGAGAGGTTACCGGAAACCCCCGGGGAGTATATGGGCCTTATTGGGCCTTAGTGGAAAAGAGGAGAGGGAAGGAAAAGGTGGGAGGCGCCCCCTAGCCCAATCCGAATTGGGAGGGGGCCGCCCCCCTTTCCTTTCTCCTCTCCTCCCTTCCTTCTCTCCTACTCCTACTACATGGAAGGGGGGAATCCTACTCCCGGTGGGAGTAGGACTCCCCTAGGGCGCGCCATAGAGAGGGCAGGCCCCTCCCCTCCTCCACTCCTTTATATACGGGGGAGGGGGCACCCCATAGACACACAAGTTGATCATTGATCTTTTAGCCGTGTGCGGTGCCCCCCTCCACTATAATCCACCTCGGTAATATCGTAGCGGTGCTTATGCGAAGCCCTGTTCCGGTAGCAACATCATCACCGTTATCACGTCGTCGCGCTGACAAAGCTCTCCCTCAAAGATCTACTGGATCGTGAGTTCGCGAGACGTCACCGAGCCGAACGTGTGCAGATCACGGAGGTGACGTACCTTTGGTGATAGATCGGTCGATCATGAAGACGTACGACTACATCAACCGTGTTGTCATAACGCTTCCGCTTACGGTCTATGAGGGTATGTAGACAATACTCTCCCCTCTCATTGCTATGCATCACCATGATCTTGCGTGTGCGTAGGAGTTTTTTTGAAATTACTGCGTTCCCCAACAATGGCATCCGAGCCAGGTTTATGCGTAGATGTTATATGCACGAGTAGAACACAAATGAGTTGTGGGCGTAGGTATATACATATTGCTGGCCGTCACTAGTTGATTCTTGATTCAGCGGAATTGTTGGATGAAGCGGCCCAGACCGACATTACGCGTACGCTTACGCGAGACTGGTTCTACCGATGTGCTTCACACACAGGTGGCTAGTGGGTGTCTGTTTCTCCAGCTTTAGTTGAATCGGATTCAATGAACAGGGTTCTTTCTGAAGATCAAAAAGCAATCACTATACCGCATTGTGGTTTTTGATGCGTAGGTAAGAACGGTTTTTGCTCAGCCCGTAGTAGCCACGTAAAACTTGCAACAACAAAGTAGAGGACGTCTAACTTGTTTTTGCAGGGCATGTTGTGATGTGATATGGTCAAGACATGATGCTAAATTTTATTGTATGAGATGATCATGTTTTGTAACACAGTTATCAGCAACTGGCAGGAGCCATATGGTTCTCGCTTTATTGTATGACATGCAATCGCCATGTAATTGCTTTACTTTATCACTAAGCGGTAGCGATAGTCATAGAAGCAATAGTTGGCGAGACGACAACGATGCTTCGATGGAGATCAAGGTGTCAAGCCGGTGACGATGTGATCATGACGGTGCTTTGGAGATGGAGATCAAAGGCACAAGATGATGATGGCCATATCATATCACTTATATTGATTGCATGTGATGTTTATCCTTTATACATCTTATTTTGCTTAGTTCGGCGGTAGCATTATAAGATGATCTCTCACTAAATTTCAACGTATAAGTGTTCTCCCTGAGTATGCACCGTTGCTACAGTTCGTCGTGCCGAGACACCACGTGATGATCGGGTGTGATAAGCTCTACGTTCACATACAACGGGTGCAAGCCAGTTTCGCACACGCAGAATATTCGGGTTAAACTTGGCGAGCCTAGCATATACAGATATGGCCTCGTAACACTGGAGACCGAAAGGTCGAGCGTGAATCATATAGTAGATATGATCAACATAGTGATGTTCACCATTGAAAACTACTCCATCTCACGTGATGACCGAACATGGTTTAGTTGATATGGATCACGTGATCACTTAGATAATTAGAGAGATGTCTATCTAAGTGGGAGTTCTTAAGTAATTTGATTAATTGAACTTTAACTTATCATGAAACTTAGTACCTGATAGTATTTTGCATGTCTATGTTGTTGTATATAGATGGCCCGTTATGTTGTCCCGTTAAATTTTAATGCGTTCCTAGAGAAAGCTAAGTTGAAAGATGATGGTAGCAACTACATGGACTGGGTACGTAACTTGAGGATTATCCTCATTGCTGCACAAAAGAATTATGTCCTGAAAGCACCGCTAGGTGACAAACCCGCTGCAGGAGCAACGCCAGATGTTATGAACACCTGGCACAGCAAAGCTGATGACTACTCGATAGTTGAGTGTGCCATGCGTTACGGCTTAGAACCGGGACTTCAACGACGTTTTGAACTTCATGGAGCATATGAGATGTTCCAGGAGTTGAAGTTAATATTTCAAGCAAATGCCCGGATTGAGAGATATGAAGTCTCCAATAAGTTCTACAGCTACAAGATGGAGGAGAATAGTTCTGTCAGTGAACATATACTCAGAATGTCTGGGTACCACAACCACTTGACTCAACTGGGAGTTAATCTTCCTGATGATAGTGTCATTGATAGAGTTCTTCAATCACCGCCACCAAGCTATAAGAGCTTCGTGATGACCTATAATATGCAAGGGATGGATAAGACGATTCCTGAGCTCTTCGCAATGCTAAAAGCTGCGGAAGTAGAAATCAAGAAGGAGCATCAAGTGTTGATGGTCAACAAGACCACCAGTTTCAAGAAAAAGGTAAAGGGAAGAAGGGGAACTTGAAGAAGAACAACAAGCTAGTTGCTGCTCAAGTGAAGAAACCCAAGTCTGGACCTAAGCCTGAGACTGAGTGCTTCTACTGCAAAGTAACTGGTCACTGGAAGCGGAACTGCCCCAAGTATTTGGCGGAGAAGAAGGATGGCAAAGTGAAAGGTATATTTGATATACATGTTATTGATGTGTACCTTACTAATGCTCGCAGTAGTGCATGGGTATTTGATACCGGTTTAGTTGCTAACATTTGCAAATCGAAACAGGGGCTACGGATTAAGCGAAGATTGGCTAAGGACGAGGTGACGATGCACGTGGGAAATGGTTCCAAAGTCGATGTGATCGCCGTCGGCACGCTACCTCTACATCTGCCTTCGGGATTAGTTTTATACCTAAATAATTGTTATTTGGTGCCAGCGTTGAGCATGAACATTATATCTGGATCTTGCTTGATGCGAGACGGTTATTCATTTAAATCAGAGAATAATGGTTGTTCTATTTATATGAGTAATATCTTTTATGGTCATGCACCCTTGATGAGTGGTCCATTTTTACTAAATCTTGATAGTAGTGATACACATGTTCATAGTATTGAGGCCAAAAGATGCAGAGTTGATAATGATAGTGCAACTTATTTGTGGCACTGCCGTTTAGGTCATATTGGTGTAAAGCGCATGAAGAAACTCCATTATGATGGACTTCTGGAATCACTTGATTATGAATCACTTGGTACTTGTGAACCATGGCTCATGGGCAAGATGACTAAAACTCCGTTCTACGGAACAATGGAGCGAGCAACAGGGTTATTGGAAATCATACATACTGATGTATGTGGTCCAATGAGAATTCAAGCTCGCGGCGGATATCGTTATTTTCTCACCTTCACAGATGATTTGAGTAGATATGGGTATATCTACTTGATGAAACATAAGTCTGAAACATTTGAAAAGTTCAAAGAATTTCAGAGTGAAGTGGAAAATCATCGTAACAAGAAAATTAAGTTTCTACGATCTGATCGTGGAGGCGAATATTTGAGTTATGAGTTTGGACTTTATTTTAAATAATGCGGAATAGTTTCGCAACTCACGCCGCCTGGAACACCACAACGTAATGGTGTGTCTGAACATCATAATCGTACTTTACTAGATATGGTGCGATCTATGATGTCTCTCGCTGATTTACCGCTATCATTTTGGGGTTATGCTTTAGAGACAGCTGCATTCACATTAAATAGGGCACCATCTAAATCCGTTGAGACGACGCCTTATGAACTGTGGTTTGACAAGAAACCCAAGTTGTCGTTTCTTAAAGTTTGGGCCTGCGATGCTTATGTGAAAAAGCTTCAACCTGATAATCTCGAACCCAAATCGGAGAAATGTGTCTTCATAGATCCGAAGGCAATATATTCGTTGCTAAGAATGGATCCTTTCTAGAGAAGGAGTTTCTCTCGAAAGAAGTGAGTGGGAGGAAAGTAGAACTTGATGAGGTAATTGTACCTTCTCCCTTATTGGAAAGTAGTTCATCACTAAAATCAATTCCAGTGATTCCTACACCAGTAAGTGAGGAAGCTAATTATGATGATCATGAAACTTTTGATCAAGTTACTACCGAACCTCGTAGGTCAACCAGAGTAAGATCCGCACTAGAGTGGTACGGTAATCCTGTTCTGGAAGTCATGTTACTTGAACATGACGAACCTACGAACTATGAGGAAGCGATGATGAGCCCAGATTCTGCAAAATGGCTTGAAGCCATGAAATCTGAGATGGGATCCATGTATGAGAACAAAGTGTGGGCTTGGTTGGCTTGCCCGATGATCGGCAGGCCATAGAGAATAAATGGATCTTCAAGAAGAAGACTGATGCTGACGGTAATGTTACTGTCTACAAAGCTCGACTTGTTGCAAAAGGTTTTCGACAAGTTCAAGGAGTTGACTACGATGAGACCTTCTCACCCGTAGCGATGCTTAAGTCTGTCTGAATCATGTTAGCAATTGCCGCATTTTATGATTATGAAATTTGGCAAATGGATGTCAAGACTGCATTCCTTAATGGATACCTTAAAGAAGAGTTATATATGATGCAATCAGAAGATTTTGTCGATCCAAAAGGTCCTAACAAAGTATGCAAACTCCAGCGATCCATTTATGGACTGGTGCAAGCCTCTCGGAGTTGGAATATACGCTTTGATAGTGTGATCAAAGCATATGGTTTTATACAGACTTTTGGAGAAGTCTGTATTTACAAGAAAGTGAGTGGGAGCTCCGTAGCACTTCGGATATTATATGTAGATGACATATTATTGATCGGAAATGATACTAAATTTCGGAATAGCATAAAAGGATACTTGAATAAGAATTTTTCAATGAAAGACCTCGGTGAAGCTGCTTATATATTGGGCATCAAGATCTATAGAGATAGATCAAGACGCTTAATTGGAGTTTCATAAAGCACATACCTTGATAAAGTTTTGAAGAAGTTCAAAATGGATCAGGCAAAGAAAGGGTTCTTGCCTGTATTACAAGGTGTGAAGTTGAGTCAGACTCAATGCCCGACCACTGCAAAAGATAGAGAGAAAATGAAAGGTGTTCCCTATGCTTCAGCCATAGGTTCTATCATGTATGTAATGTTGTGTACCAGACCTGATGTGTGCCTTGCTATAAGTTTAACAGGGAGGTACCAAAGTAATCCAGGAGTGGATCACTGGACAGCGGTCAAGAACATCCTGAAATACCTGAAAAGGACTAAGGATGTGTTTCTCGTATATGGAGGTGACAAAGAGCTCGTAGTAAATGGTTACGCCGATGCAAGCTTTGACACTGATCCGGATGATTCTAAGTCACAAACCGAATACATGTTTTTATTAAATGGTGGAGCCGTCAGTTGGTGTAGTTCCAAACAGAGCGTCGTGGCGGGATCTACGTGTGGAGCGGAATACATAGCTGCTTCAGAAGCAGCAAATGAAGGAGTCTGGATGAAGGAGTTCATATCCGATCTAGGTTTCATACCTAGTGCATCGGGTCCAATGAAAATCTTTTGTGACAATACTGGTGCAATTTACTTGGCAAAGGAATCCAGATTTCACAAGAGAACCAAGGACATTAAGAGACGCTTCAATTCCATCCGCGATCAAGTCAAGGAGGGAGACATAGAGATTTGCAAGAAACATATTGATAACCCACAAGTATAGGGGATCGCAACAGTTTTCGAGGGTAGAGTATTCAACCCAAATTTATTGATTCGACACAAGGGGAGCCAAAGAATATTCTCAAGTATTAGCAGCTGAGCTATCAATTCAACCACACCTGGAAACTTACTATCTGCAGCAAGGTATTTAGTACCAAAGTAATATGATAGTAGTGGTAACGATAGCAGAAGTAACAGTAGCAAAAGTAATATTTTTGGTGTTTTGTAGTGATGATAACAATAGCAACGAAAAAGTAAATAAGCGAAGAACAATATATGAAAAGCTCATAGGCAATGGATCGTTGATGGAGAATTATGGCGGATGCGGTTCATCATGTAACAGTCATAACCTAGGGTGACACAGAACTAGCTCCAGTTCATCAATGTAATGTAGGCATGTATTCCGAATATAGTCATACGTGCTTATGGAAAAGAACTTGCATGACATCTTTTGTCCTACCCTCCCGTGGCAGCGGGGTCCTATTGGAAACTAAGGGATATTAAGGCCTCCTTTTAATAGAGTACCAGAACAAAGCATTAACACATGGTGAATACATGAACTCCTCAAACTACGTTCATCACCGGTAAGTATCCCGATTATTGTCACTTCGGGGTTAACGGATCATAACACATAATAGGTGACTATAGACTTGCAAGATAGGATCAAGAACTCTCATATATTGATGAAAACATAATAGGTTCAGATCTGAAATCATGGCACTCGGGCCCTAGTGACAAGCATTAAGCATAGCAAAGTCATAGCAACATCAATATCAGAACATAGTGGATACTAGGGATCAAACCCTAACAAAACTAACTCGATTCCATGATAAATCTCATCCAACCCATCACCGTCCAGCAAGCCTACGATGGAATTACTCACACACAGCGGTGAGCATCATGAAATTGGTGATGGAGGATGGTTGATGATGATGATGGCGACGAATTCCCCTCTCCGGAGCCCCGAACGGACTCCAGATCAGCCCTCCTGAGAGAGTTTAGGGCTTGGCGGTGGCTCCGTGTCGTAAAACACGATGAATCCTTCTCTTTGGTTTTTTCTCCCCGAAAGTGAATATATGGAGTCAAAGTTGAGGTCGGTGGAGCGTCAGGGGGCCCACGAGGCAGGGGGCGCGCCTAGGGGGGCAGGCGCACCCCCACCCTCGTGGACAGGTGGAGGCCCCCCTGACGTGGATCTTCCTTCCAGTATTTATTATATATTCCAAAATAATTCTCCGTTGATTTTCAGGTCATTCCGAGAACTTTTATTTCTGCACAAAAATAACACCATGGCAATTCTACTGAAAACAGCGTCAGTCCGGGTTAGTTCTATTCAAATCATGCAAGTTAGAGTCCAAAACAAGGGCAAAAGTGTTTGGAAAAGTAGATACGACGGAGACGTATCAACTCCCCCAAGCTTAAACCTTTGCTTGTCCTCAAGCAATTTAGTTGATAAACTGAAAGTGATAAAGAAAAACTTTTACAAACTCTGTTTGCTCTTGTTGTTGTAAATATGTAAAGCCAGCATTCAAGTTTTCAGCAAAGATTATGAACTAACCATACTCACAATAAAATTTAGGTCTCATGTTTACTCATATCAATGGCATAATCAACTAGCGAGCAATAATAATAAATCTCGGATGATAACACTTTCTCAAAACAATCATGATATGATATAACAAGATGGTATCTCGCTAGCCCTTTCTGAGACCGCAAAACATAAATGCAGAGCACCTTTTAAGATCAAGGACTGACTAGACATTGTAATTCATGGTAAAAGAGATCCAGTCAAGTCATACTCAATGTAAACTAACAGTAACGGATGCAAATGACAGTGGTGCTCTCCAACTGGTGCTTTTTAATAAGAGGAGGATGACTCAGCATAAAAGTAAATAGATAGGCCCTTCACAGAGGGAAGCGGGGATTTGTAGAGGTGTCAGAGCTCGGTTTTGAAATAGATATGAATAATATTTTGAGCGGTATACTTTCATTGTCAACATAACAACCAAGAGATGGCGATATCTTCCATGCTACACACATTATAGGCGGTTCCCAAACAGAATGGTAAAGTTTATACTCCCCCTCCACCAACATGCATCAATCCATGGCCTGCTCGAAACAACGAGTGCCTCCAACTAACAACAGTCCCGGGGGAGTTTTGTTTGCAGTTATTTTGATTTGATTTGCATAAAGCATGGGACTGGGCATCCTGATGACCAGCCATTTTCTCGTGAGTGAGGAGCGGAGTCCACTCCTCTTGATAATAACCCACCTAACATGGAAGATACAGACAACCCTAGTTGATACATGAGCTATTCGAGCATACAAAACATAATGTTTATTTGAAGGTTTAGAGTTTGGCACATACAAATTTACTTGGAACGACAGGTAGATACCGTATATAGGTAGGTATGGTGGACTCATATGGAATAACTTTGGGGTTTATGGAATTGGATGCACAAGCAGTATTCCCGCTTAGTACAGGTGAAGGCTAGCAAAAGACTGGGAAGTGACCAGCTAGAGAGAGACAACAGTCATGAACATGCATTAAAATTAATCAACACCGAATGCAAGCATGAGTAGGATATAATGCACCATGAACATAAATATCGTAGAGGCTATGTTGATTTTGTTTCAACTACATGCGTGAACATGTGCCAAGTCAAGCCACTCGAATCATTCAAAAGAGGATACCTGTTGGGTTTCGTAGTAATTTCAAAAAAAATCCTACGCACACGCAAGATCATGGTGATGCATAGCAACGAGAGGGGGAGAGTGTGATCTACATACCCTTGTAGATCGACAACGGAAGTGTTAACTTGGTTGATGTAGTTGTACATCTCCACGGCCCGACCGATCAAGCACCGAAACTACGGCACGTCCGAGTTCTAGCACACGTTCAGCTCGATGACGATCCCCAGACTCTGATCCAGCAAAGTGTCGGGGAAGAGTTCCGTCAGCACGACGGCGTGGTGACGATCTTGATGTTCTATCGTCGCAGGGCTTCTCCTAAGCACTGCTACAATATTATCGAGGACTATGGTGGAAGGGGGCACCGCACACGGCTAAGAATATGATCATGTGGATCAAATTGTGTCTCTAGGGGTGCCCCTTGCCTCCGTATATAAAGGTTCAAAGGGGGGGGGCTGGCCGGCCAAGAGGAGGCGCGCCAGGAGGAGTCCTACTCCCCCCTTTCCTAGTTGGAATAGGATTCGCGGAGGGGGGAAAAGAGGAGAGAGAGGAGGAAGGGGGGCCGACCCCCTCTCCTTGTCCTATTCGGACCAAGGGGGGGAGGGGCGTGTGGCCCATCTATGGCCACCTCTCCTCTCTTCCACTAAGGCCCACTAAGGCCCATATACCTCCCGGGGGGTTCCGGTAACCTCCTGGTACTCCGGTAAAATCCCGATTTCACCCGGAACACTTCCGATATCCAAACATAGGCTTCCAATATATCAATCTTTATGTCTCGACCATTTCGAGACTCCTCGTCATGTCCGTGATCACATCCGGGACTCCGAACAAACTTCGGTACATCAAAATATATAAACTCATAATATAACTGTCATCGTAACCTTAAGCGTGCGGACCCTACGGGTTCGAGAACAATGTAGACATGACCAAGACACGTCTCCGGTCAATAACCAATAGCGAAACCTGGATGCTCATATTGGCTCCTACATATTCTACGAAGATCTTTTATCGGTCAGACCGCATAACAACATACGTTGTTCCCTTTGTCACCGGTATGTTACTTGCCCGAGATTCGATCGTCGGTATCCCATACCTAGTTCAATCTCGTTACCGGCAAGTCTCTTTACTCGTTCCGTAATACATCATCCCGCAACTAACTCATTAGTTGCAATGCTTGCAAGGCTTCAGTGATGTGCATTACCGAGAGGGCCCAGAGATACCTCTCCGACAATCGGAGTGACAAATCCTAATCTCGAAATACGCCAACCCAACATGTACCTTTGGAGACACCTGTAGAGCACCTTTATAATCACCCAGTTACGTTGTGACGTTTGGGAGCACACAAAGTGTTCCTCCGGCAAACGGGAGTTGCATAATCTCATAGTCATAGGAACATGTATAAGTCATGAAGAAAGCAATAGCAACATACTAAACGATCGGGTGCTAAGCTAATGGAATGGATCATGTCAATCAGATCATTCAACTAATGATGTGATCCTGTTAATCAAATGACAACTCTTTGTCCATGGTTAGGAAACATAACCATCTTTGATTAACGAGCTAGTCAAGTAGAGGCATACTAGTGACACTCTGTTTGTCTATGTATTCACACATGTATTATGTTTCCGGTTAATACAATTCTAGCATGAATAATAAACTTTTATCATGATATAAGGAAATAAATAATAACTTTATTATTGCCTCTAGGGCATATTTCCTTCAGTCTCCCACTTGAACTAGAGTCAATAATCTAGATTATACTGTAATGATTCTAACACCCATGGAGCCTTGGTGCTGATCATGTTTTGCTCGTGGAAGAGGCTTAGTCAACGGGTCTGCTACATTCAGATCCATATGTATCTTGCAAATCTCTATGTCTCCCACCTGGACTAGATCCCGGATGGAATTGAAGCGTCTTTTGATGTGCTTGGTTCTTTTGTGAAATCTGGATTCCTTCGCCAAGGCAATTGCACCAGTATTGTCACAAAAGATTTCCATTGGAACCGATGCACTAGGTATGACACCTAGATCGGATATGAACTCCTTCATCCAGACTCCTTCGTTTGCTGCTTCCGAAGCAGCTATGTACTCCGCTTCACATGTAGATCCCGCCACGACGCTTTGTTTAGAACTGCACCAACTGACAGCTCCACCGTTTAATGTAAACACGTATCCGGTTTGCGATTTAGAATCGTCCGGATCAGTGTCAAAGCTTGCATCAACGTAACCGTTTACGATGAGATCTTTGTCACCTCCATATACGAGAAACATATCCTTAGTCCTTTTAACATACTTCAGGATGTTCTTGACCGCTGTCCAGTGATCCACTCCTGGATTACTTTGGTACCTCCCTGCTAGACTTATAGCAAGGCACACATCAGGTCTGGTACACAGCATTGCATACATGATAGAGCCTATGGCTGAAGCATAGGGAACATCTTTCATTTTCTCTCTATCTTCTTCAGTGGTCGGGCATTGAGTCTGACTCAACTTCACACCTTGTAACACAGGCAAGAACCCTTTCTTTGCTTGATCTATTTTGAACTTCTTCAAAACTTTGTCAAGGTATGTGCTTTGTGAAAGTCCAATTAAGCGTCTTCATCTATCTCTATAGATCTTAATGCCTAATATGTAAGCAGCTTCACCGAGGTCTTTCATTGAAAAACTCTTATTCAAGTATCCCTTTATGCTATCCAGAAATTCTATATCATTTCCAATCAGTAATATGTCATCCACATATAATATCAGAAATGCTACAGAGCTCCCACTCACTTTCTTGTAAATACAGGCTTCTCCGAAAGTCTGTATAAAACCAAATGCTTTGATCACACTATCAAAGCGTTTATTCCAACTCCGAGAGGCTTGCACCAGTCCATAAATGGATCGCTGGAGCTTGCACACTTTGTTAGCTCCCTTTGGATCGACAAAACCTTCTGGTTGCATCATATACAACTCTTCTTCCAGAAATCCATTCAGGAATGCAGTTTTGACATCCATCTGCCAAATTTCATAATCATAAAATGCGGTAATTGCTAACATGATTCGGACAGACTTAAGCATCGCTACGGGTGAGAAGGTCTCATCGTAGTCAATCCCTTGAACTTGCCGAAACCCTTTTGCGACAAGTCGAGCTTTGTAGACAGTAATATTACCGTCGGCGTCAGTCTTCTTCTTGAAGATCCATTTATTCTCAATTGCTTGCCGATCATTGGGCAAGTCAACCAAAGTCCACACTTTGTTCTCATACATGGATCCCATCTCAGATTTCATGGCTTCAAGCCATTTTGCGGAATCTGGGCTCACCATGGCTTCTTCATAGTTCGTAGGTTCATCATGATCTAGCAGCATGACTTCCAGAACAGGATTACCGTACCACTCTGGCGCGGATCTCACTCTGGTTGATCTACGAGGTTCAGTAGTATCTTGTCCTGAAGTTTCATGATCATTATCATTAGCTTCCTCACTAATTGGTGTAGGTGTCACAGAAACAGTTTTCTGTGATGCACTACTTTCCAATAAGGGAGCAGGTACAGTTACCTCGTCAAGTTCTACTTTCCTCCCACTCACTTCTTTCGAGAGAAACTCCTTCTCTAGAAAGTTTCCGAACTTAGCAACAAAAGTCTTGCCTTCGGATCTGTGATAGAAGGTGTATCCAATAGTCTCCTTTGGATATCTTATGAAGACACATTTCTCCGATTTGGGTTCGAGCTTATCAGGTTGAAGCTTTTTCACATAAGCATCGCAGCCCCAACCTTTCAGAAATGACAACTTTGGTTTCTTGCCAAACCATAGTTCATAAGGTGTCGTCTCAACGGATTTTGATGGTGCCCTATTTAACGTGAATGTGGCCGTCTCCAAAGCATAACCCCAAAACGATAGCGGTAAATCAGTAAGAGACATCATAGATCGCACCATATCTAGTAAAGTACGATTACGACGTTCGGACACACCATTACGCTGTGGTGTTCCGGGTGGCGTGTGTTGCGAAACTATTCCGCATTGTTTCAAATGTACACCAAACTCGTAACTCAAATATTCTCCTCCACGATCAGATCGTAGAAACTTTATTTTCTTGTTACGATGATTTTCAACTTCACTATGAAATTCTTTGAACTTTACAAACGTTTCAGACTTATGTTTCATTAAGTAGATATACCCATATCTGCTTAAGTCATCTGTGAAGGTGAGAAAATAACGATATCCGCCACGAGCCTCAATATTCATCGGACCACATACATCTGTATGTATGATTTCCAACAAATCTGTTGCTCTCTCCATAGTACCGGAGAACGACGTTTTAGTTATCTTGCCCATGAGGCACGGTTCGCAAGTACCAAGTGATTCATAATCAAGTGGTTCCAAAAGTCCATTAGTATGGAGTTTCTTCATGCGCTTTACACCGATATGACCTAAACGGCAGTGCCACAAATAAGTTGCACTATCATTATCAACTCTGCATCTTTTGGCTTCAACATTATGAATATGTGTGTTACTACTATCGAGATTTAATAAGAATAGACCACTCTTCAAGGGTGCATGACCATAAAAGATATTACTCATATAAATAGAACAACCATTATTCTCTGATTTAAATGAATAACCGTCTCGCATCAAGCAAGATCCAGATATAATGTTCATGCTTAACGCTGGCACCAAATAACAATTATTTAAGTCTAATAATAATCCCGAAGGTAGATGTAGAGGTAGCGTGCCGACCGCGATCACATCGACTTTGGAACCGTTTCCCACACGCATCGTCACCTCGTCCTTAGCCAATCTTCGCTTAATCCGTAGTCCCTGTTTCGAGTTGCAAATATTAGCAACAGAACCATGTTGGGGAATGTTGCAGAAAACAAAAATTTTCCTACGGTTTGACCAAGATCCATCTAGGAGTTCATCTAGCAACGAGTGATTGGATTGCATCTACATACCTTTGTAGATCACCCGCGGAAGCGTTCAAAGAACGGGGATGAGGAAGTCGTACTCGACGTGATCCAAATCACCGGAGATCCTAGCGCCGAACGGACGGCACCTCCGCGTTCAACACACGTACGGTCAGCGTAACGTCTCCTCCTTCTTGATCTAGCAAGGGGGAAGGAGGGGCTGAGGAAGATGGCTCCAGCAGCAGCACGACGGCGTGGTGGTGATGGAGCTGCAGTACTCCGGCAGGGCTTCGCCAAGCTCTATGGAGGAGGAGGTGTTGGAGAGGGAGAGGGAGGCACCAAAGGCAAAGGTAAGAGGTCCTCCATCCCCCCACTATATATAGGGGGGCCTAGGGGGGGCGGCGGCCCTAGGAGATGCAATCTCCTAGGGGGGGCGGCGGCCAAGGGTTGGGGGCTTGCCCCCAAGCAAGGGGGCGCCCCCCCCTTTAGGGTTTCCCCCACCCTAGGCGCATGGGCCCTAGGGGAAGTGGCGCCCCAGCCCACTTTGGGCTGGATCCCTTCCCACTTCAGCCCATGGGGCCCTCCGGGATAGGTGGCCCCACCCGGTGGACCCCCGGGACCCTTCCGGTGGTCCCGGTACAATACCGGTGACCCCGAAACTTGTCCCGACGGCCGAAATAGCACTTCCTATATATAATTATTTACCTCCGGACCATTCCGGAACTCCTCGTGACGTCCGGGATCTCATCCGGGACTCCGAACAACATTCAAGTTACTGCATATACATATCCCTACAACCCTAGCGTCACCGAACCTTAAGTGTGTAGACCCTACGGGTTCGGGAGACATGTAGACATGACCGAGATCGCTCTCCGGTTAATAACCAACAGCGGGATCTGGATACCCATGTTGCCTCCCACATGCTCCTCGATGATCTCATCAGATGAACCATGATGTCGAGGATTCAAGCAACCCCGTATACAATTCCCTTCGTCAATCGGAATGCTACTTGCCCGAGATTCGATCGTCGGTATCCCAATACCTTGTTCAATCTCGTTACCGGCAAGTCACTTTACTCGTACCGTAATGCATGATCCCGTAACCAGACACTTGGTCACTTTGAGCTCATAATGATGATGCATTACCGAGTGGGCCCAGTGATACCTCTCCGTCATACGGAGTGACAAATCCCAATCTTGATCCGTGTCAACCCAACAGACACTTTTGGAGATACCCGTAGTATACCTTTATAGTCACCCAGTTACGTTGTGACGTTTGGTACACCCAAAGCACTCCTACGGTATCCGGGAGTTACACGATCTCATGGTCTAAGGAAAAGATACTTGACATTGGAAAACTCTAGCAAACGAACTATACGATCTTGTGCTATGTTTAGTATTGGGTCTTGTCCATCACATCATTCTCCTAATGATGTGATCTCGTTATCAATGACATCCAATGTCCATAGTCAGGAAACCATGACTATCTGTTGATCAACGAGCTAGTCAACTAGAGGCTTACTAGGGACATGTTGGTGTCTAAGTATTCACACATATATTACGATTTCCGGATAACACAATTATAGCATGAATAAAGACAATTATCATGAACAAGGAAATATAATAATAATGCTTTTATTATTTCCTCTAGGGCATATTTCCAACAGTCTCCCACTTGCACTAGAGTCAATAATCTAGTTACATTGTGATGAATCGAACACCCATGGAATTCTGGTGTTGATCATGTTTTGCTCTAGGGAGAGGTTTAGTCAACGGATCTGCTACATTCAGGTCCGTATGTACTTTACAAATATCTATGTCTCCATCTTGAACATTTTCACGAATGGAGTTGAAGCGACGCTTGATGTGCCTGGTCTTCTTGTGAAACCTGGGCTCCTTGGCAAGTGCAATAGCTCCAGTGTTGTCACAGAAGAGTTTGATTGGCCCCGACGCATTGGGTATGACTCCTAGGTCGGTGATGAACTCCTTCACCCAAATTGCTTCATGCGCTGCCTCCGAGGCTGCCATGTACTCCGCTTCACATGTAGATCCCGCCACGACGCTCTGCTTGCAACTGCACCAGCTTACTGCCCCACCATTCAAAATATACACGTATCCGGTTTGTGACTTGGAGTCATCCAGATCTGTGTCTAAGCTAGCGTCGACGTAACCTTTTACGACGAGCTCTTCATCACCTCCATAAACGAGAAACATTTCCTTAGTCCTTTTCAGGATATTCTTGACCGCTGTCCAGTGTTCCTTGCCGGGATTACTTTGGTACCTTCCTACCAAACTTACGGCAAGGTTTACATCAGGTCTGGTACACAGCATGGCATACATAATAGAACCTATGGCCGAGGCATAGGGGATGACACTCATCTCTTCTATATCTTCTGTCGTGGTCGGACATTGAGCTGAGCTCAATTTCACACCTTGTAACACAGGCAAGAACCCCTTCTTAGACTGATCCATATTGAATTTCTTCAATATCTTATCAAGGTATGTGCTTTGTGAAAGACCTATGAGGCGTCTTGATCTATCTCTATAGATCTTGATGCCTAATATATATGCAGCTTCTCCAAGGTCCTTCATTGAAAAACTCTTATTCAAGTAGGCCTTAATGCTGTCCAAGAGTTCTATATCATTTCCCATCAAAAGTATGTCATCTACATATAATATGAGAAATGCTACAGAGCTCCCACTCACTTTCTTGTAAACACAGGCTTCTCCATAAGTCTGCGTAAACCCAAACGCTTTGATCATCTCATCAAAGCGAATGTTCCAACTCCGAGATGCTTGCACCAACCCATAAATCGAGCGTTAGAGCTTGCACACCTTGTCAGCATTCTTAGGATCGACAAAACCTTCTGGCTGCATCATATACAATTCTTCCTTAAGGAAACCATAAGGAATGCCATTTTGACATCCATTTTCCATATCTCATAATCATAGAATGCGGCAATTGCTAACATGATTCGGACAGACTTTAGCTTCGCTACCGGCGAGAAAGTCTCACCGTAGTCAACCCCTTGAACTTGTCGATAACCCTTAGCGACAAGCCGAGCTTTATAGATGGTCACATTACCATCCGCGTCTGTCTTCTTCTTAAAGATCCATTTATTTTCTATGGCTCGCCGCTCAACAGGCAAGTCAGTCAAAGTCCATACTTCGTTTTCATACATGGATCCTATCTCGGATTTCATGGCTTCTAGCCATTTGTCGGAATCTGGGCCCGCCATCGCTTCTTCATAGTTCGAAGGTTCACCGTGTCTAACAACATGATTTCCAAGACAGGGTTGCCGTACCACTCTGGTGCGGAACGTGTCCTTGTGGACCTACGAAGTTCAGTAGCAACTTGATCTGAAGTTTCATGATCATCATCATTAACTTCCTCTCTAGTCGGTGCAGGCACCTCAGGAACATTTTCTTGAGTTGCGCCATTTTCCGGTTCAAGAGGTAATACTTCATCAAGTTCTACTTGCCTCCCACTTACTTCTTTCGAGAGAAACTCTTTCTCTAGAAAGGATCCATTCTTGGCAACAAAGATCTTGCCTTCGGATCTGAGGTAGAAGGTATACCCAATAGTTTCTTTAGGGTATCCTATGAAGACGCATTTTTCCGACTTGGGTTCGAGCTTTTCAGGTTAAGTTTCTTGACATAAGCATCACATCCCCAAACTTTTAGAAACGACAGCTTAGGTTTCTTCCCAAACCATAATTCATACGGTGTCGTCTCAACGGATTTCGATGGAGCCCTATTTAAATTGAATGCGGCAGTCTCTAAAGCATAGCCCCAAAAAGATAGCGGTAAATCAGTAAGAGACATCATAGATCGCACCATATCTAATAGAGTGCGATTACGACGTTCGGACACACCATTACGCTGAGGTGTTCCAGGCGGCGTGAGTTGTGAAACTATTCCACATTTTCTTAAGTGTGTGCCAAACTCGTGACTCAAGTATTCTCCTCCACGATCTGATCGCAGGAACTTGATTTTCCTGTCACGTTGTTTCTCAACCTCACTCTAAAATTCCTTGAACTTTTCAAAGGTCTCAGACTTGTGTTTCATTAAGTAGACATACCCATATCTACTCAAGTCATCAGTGAGGGTGAGAACATAACGATAGCCACCGCGAGCCTCAACACTCATTGGACCGCACACATCAGTATGTATGATTTCCAATAAGTTGGTTGCTCGCTCCATTGTTCCTGAGAACGGAGTCTTGGTCATTTTACCCATGAGGCATGGTTCGCATGTGTCCAATGATTCGTAATCAAGAGACTCTAAAAGTCCATCAGCATGGAGCTTCTTCATGCATTTGACACCTATGTGACCAAGGCGGCAGTGCCACAAGTATGTGGGACTATCATTATCAATCTTACATCTTTTGGTACTCACACTATGAACATGTGTAGCATTACGCTCGAGATTCATTAAGAATAAACCATTCACCATCGGAGCATGACCATAAAACATCAAGTATTCTCCTCATCTGATCGAAAACTGTTTCTGTCCTCAACCTCACTCTGAAATTCATACGGTTTTCAAACGGTTTCAGATGTGTTTCATTAAGTAGACATACCATCTCTAAAGCATAGGGTGACCCCAACATAACGATAGCGAGCCTAACACTCGGTAAGCACACATCAGTATGTATCGCACCATTCAATAGAGTTGCGATTCGCGTTCCTGAGAACGGAGTCTTGGTCATTACCCATGAGGTGGTTCGCACGTGTCAAATGATTTGTGAATCAAGAGACTCTAAAAGTCCACATGGAGCTTCTTCATGCGTTTTACACCTATGTGACCAAGGCGGCAGTGCCACAAGTATTCTTATCGATCTATCAACTTACATCTTTTGTCACACGTATGAATTGTGTACATTACTCGAGATTCCATTGAATAAACCACTTTTCACCATAGGCATGACCATAAAACATATCTTCATTAATAGAACATACCATATCTACTCGGATCAGTGAGGGTAAAATTGAGTAGCCATCTCGAATTAAACGAGATCCTGATACAATGTTCATGCTCAAAGCTGGCACTAAATAACAATTATTAAGGTTTAAAACTAATCCCGAAGGTAAATGTAGAGGTAGCGTGCCGACGGCGATCACATTGACCTTGGAACCATTCCCGACGCGCATCGTCACCTCGTCCTTCGCCAGTCTCCGCTTATTCCGCAGCTCCTGTTTTGAGTTACAAATGTGAGCAACCGCACCGGTATCAAATACCTAGGAGCTACTACGAGTACTGGTAAGGTACACATCAATTACATGTATATCACATATACCTTTCGTGATGCCGGCCTTCTTGTCCGCTAAGTATTTGGGGCAGTTCCGCTTCCAGTGACCACTTCCCTTGCAATAAAAGCACTCAGTCTCAGGCTTGGGTCCATTCTTTGGCTTCTTCCCGGCAGCTTGCTTGCCGGGTGCGGCAACTCCCTTGTCGTCCTTCTTGAAGGCTTTCTTACCCTTGCCCTTCTTGAACTTAGTGGTTTTATTCACCATCAACACTTGATGTTCCTTTTTGACTTCTACCTCTGCTGATTTCAGCATTGCAAATACTTCAGGAATGGTCTTTTCCATCCCCTGCATATTGAAGTTCATCACAAAGCTCTTGTAGCTCGGTGGAAGCGACTGAAGGATTCTGTCAATGACCGCGTCATCCGGGAGATTAACTCCCAGCTGAGTCAAGCGGTTATGCAACCCAGACATAGTGAGTATGTGCTCACTGACAGAACTGTTTTCCTCCATCTTACAGCTGAAGAACTTGTCGGAGACTTGATATCTCTCGACCCGGGCATGAGCTTGGAAAACCATTTTCATCTCTTCGAACATCTCATATGCTCCGTGTCTCTCAAAACGCTTTTGGAGCCCTGGCTCTAAGCTGTAAAGCATGCCGCACTGAACGAGGGAGTAGTCATCGGTACGTGCCTGCCAAGCGTTCATAACGTCTTGTTCTGCAGGGAGAACAGGTGCGTCACCTAGCGGTGCTTGTAGGACATAATCTTTCTTGGCAGCTATGAGGATGATCCTCAGGTTCCGGACCCAGTCCGTGTAGTTGCTGCCATCGTCTTTCAGCTTGGTTTTCTCTAGGAACGCGTTGAAGTTGAGGACTACGTTGGCCATTTGATCTACAAGACATATTGTAAAAAATTTAGACTAAGTTCATGATAATTAAGTTCATCTAATCAAATTATTCAATGAACTCCCACTTAGATAGACATCCCTCCAGTAATCTAAGTATAACATGATCCGAGTTAACTAGGCCGTGTCCGATCATCACGTGAGACGGACTAGTCAACATCGGTGAACATCTTCATGTTGATCGTATCTTCTATATGACTCATGCTCGACCTTTCAGTCTTCTGTGTTCCGAGGCCATGTCTGCACATGCTAGGCTCGTCAAGTCAACCTAAGTGTTTGCATGTGTAAATCTGTCTTACACCCGTTGTATGTGAACGTTGGAATCTAACACCCGATCATCACGTGGTGCTTCGAAACAACGAACTGTCGCAACGGTGCACAGTTAGGGGGAACACTTTCTTGAAATTATTATGAGGGATCATCTTATTTACTACCGTCGTTCTAAGTAAACAAGATGCAGAAACATGATAAACATCACATGCAATCAAATAATAATAGTGACATGATATGGCCAATATCACATAGCTCCTTTGATCTCGATCTTGGGGCTCCATGATCATCTTGTCACCGGCATGACACCATGATCTCCATCATCGTGTCTCCATGAAGTTGCTCGCCAACTATTACTTCTACTACTACGGCTAACGCGTTTAGCAATAAAGTAAAGTAATTTACATGGCATTTCTCAATGACACGCAGGTCATACAAAAAATAAAGACAACTCCTATGGCTCCTGCCGGTTGTCATACTCATCGACATGCAAGTCGTGATTCCTATTACAATAGCATGAACATCTCATACATCACATATATATCATTCATCATTCATCACAACTTTGGCCATATCACATCACAGAACACTTGCTGCAAAAACAAGTTAGAAGTCCTCTAATTGTTGTTGCAAGTTTTACATGGCTGCAATAGGGTTCTAGCAAGAACGTTTTCTTACCTACGTGAAAGCCACAACGTGATTTGTCAACTTCTACTTACCCTTCATAAGGACCCTTTTCATCGAATCTGCTCCAACTAAAGTGGGAGAGACAGACACCCGCCAGCCACCTTATGCAACTTGTGCATGTTAGTCGGTGGAACCGGTCTCACATAGGCGTACGTGTAAGGTTGGTCCGGACCGCTTCATCCCACAATACCGCTGAAGCAAGATAAGACTAGTAGCGGCAAGAAAGTTGACAACATCTACGCCCACAACAAATTGTGTTCTACTCGTGCAAAGAGAACTACGCATAGACCTAGCTCATGATGCCACTGTTGGGGAACGTTGCAGAAAACAAAAATTTTCCTACGGTTTGACCAAGATCCATCGAGGAGTTCATCTAGCAACGAGTGATTGGATTGCATCTACATACCTTTGTAGATCACCCGCGGAAGCGTTCAAAGAACGGGGATGAGGAAGTCGTACTCGACGTGATCCAAATCACCGGAGATCCTAGCGCCGAACGGACGGCACCTCCGCGTTCAACACACGTACGGTCAGCGTAACGTCTCCTCCTTCTTGATCCAGCAAGGGGGAAGGAGAGGCTGAGGAAGATGGCTCCACAAGCAGCACGACGGCGTGGTGGTGATGGAGCTGCAGTACTCCGGCAGGGCTTCGCCAAGCTCTATGGAGGAGGAGGAGGTGTTGGAGAGGGAGAGGGAGGCACCAAAGGCAAAGGTAAGAGGTCCTCCATCCCCCCCACTATATATAGGGGGGCCTAGGGGGGGTGGCGGCCCTGGGATATGCAATCTCCTAGGGGGGCGGCGGCCAAGGGTTGGGGGCTTACCCCCAAGCAAGGGGGCGCCCCCCCTTTAGGGTTTCCCCCACCCTAGGCGCATGGGCCCTAGGGGAAGTGGCGCCCCAGCCCACTTTGGGCTGGATCCCTTCCCACTTCAGCCCATGGGGCCCTCCGGGATAGGTGGCCCCACCCGGTGGACCCCCGGGACCCTTCCGGTGGTCCCGGTACAATACTGGTGACCCCGAAACTTGTCCCGACGGCCGAAATAGCACTTCCTATATATAATTCTTTACCTCCGGACCATTCCGGAACTCCTCGTGACGTCCGAGATCTCATCCGGGACTCCGAACAACATTCAAGTTACTGCATATACATATCCCTACAACCCTAGCATCACCGAACCTTAAGTGTGTAGACCCTACGGGTTCGGGAGACATGTAGACATGACCGAGATCGCTCTCCGGTCAATAACCAACAGCGGGATCTGGATACCCATGTTGGCTCCCACATGCTCCTCGATGATCTCATCGGATGAACCACGATGTCAAGGATTCAAGCAACCCCGTATACAATTCCCTTCGTCAATCGGAATGCTACTTGCCCGAGATTCGATCGTCGGTATCCCAATACCTTGTTCAATCTCGTTACCGGCAAGTCACTTTACTCGTACCGTAATGCATGATCCTGTAACCAGACACTTGGTCACTTTGAGCTCATAATGATGATGCATTACCGAGTGGGCCCAGTGATACCTCTCCGTCATACGGAGTGACAAATCCCAATCTTGATCCGTGTCAACCCAACAGACACGTTTGGAGATACCCGTAGTATACCTTTATAGTCACCCAGTTACGTTGTGTCGTTTGGTACACCCAAAGCACTCCTACGGTATCCGGGAGTTACACGATCTCATGGTCTAAGGAAAAGATACTTGACATTGGAAAACTCTAGCAAACGAACTATACGATCTTGTGCTATGTTTAGGATTGGGTCTTGTCCATCACATCATTCTCCTAATGATGTGATCTCGTTATCAATGACATCCAATGTCCATAGTCAGGAAACCATGACTATCTGTTGATCAACGAGCTAGTCAACTAGAGGCTTACTAGGGACATGTTGGTGTCTAAGTATTCACACATATATTACGATTTCCGGATAACACAATTATAGCATGAATAAAGACAATTATCATCAACAAGGAAATATAATAATAATGCTTTTATTATTTCCTCTAGGGCATATTTCCAACAAACCAGTATCAAATACCCAGGTGCTACTGCGAGAATTAGTAAGGTACACATCAATAACATGTATATCACATATACCTTTGTTCACCTTGCCATCCTTCTTATCCGCCAAATATTTGGGGCAGTTCCTCTTCCAGTGACCAGTCTGCTTGCAGTAGAAGCACTCAGTTTCAGGCTTAGGTCCAGACTTGGGTTTCTTCTCTTGAGCAGCAACTTGCTTGCTGTTCTTCTTGAAGTTCCCCTTCTTTTTCTCTTTGCCCTTTTTCTTGAAACTAGTGGTCTTGTTGACCATCAACACTTGATGCTCCTTCTTGATTTCTACCTCCGCAGCTTTCAGCATTGCGAAGAGCTCGGGAATAGTCTTATTCATCCCTTGAATATTATAGTTCATCACGAAGCTCTTGTAGCTTGGTGGAAGTGATTGGAGAATTCTGTCAATGACGCTATCATTCGGAAGATTAACTCCCAGTTGAATCAAGTGGTTACAATACCCAGACATCTTGAGTATATGCTCACTGACAGAACTATTCTCCTCCATCTTGCAGCTATAGAACTTATTGGAGACTTCATATCTCTCAATCCGGGCATTTGCTTGAAATATTAACTTCAACTCCTGGAACATCTCATATGCCCCATGACGTTCAAAACGTCGTTGAAGTCCCGGTTCTAAGCCGTAAAGCATGGCACATTGAACTATCGAGTAGTCATCAGCTTTGCTCTGCCAGACGTTCATAACATCTGGTGTTGCTCCAGCAGCAGGCCTGGCACCCAGCGGTGCTTCCAGGACATAATTCTTCTGTGCAGCAATGAGGATAATCCTCAAGTTACAGACCCAGTCCGTGTAATTGCTACCATCATCTTTCAACTTTGCTTTCTCAAGGAACGCATTAAAATTCAACGGAACAACAGCACGGGCCATCTATCTACAATCAAACATACATAAGCAGGATACTATCAGGTACTAAGTTCATGATAAATTTAGGTTCAATTAATCATATTACTTAAAGAACTCCCACTTAGATAGACATCCCTCTAATCCTCTAAGTGATTACGTGATCCAAGTCAACTAAACCATGTCTGATCATCACGTGAGATGGAGTAGTTTCGTTGGTGAACATCACTATGTTGATCATATCTACTATATGATTCACGCTCGACCTTTCGGTCTCTGTGTTCCGAGGCCATATCTGTATATGCTTGGCTCATCAAGTATAACCTGAGTATTCCGCGTGTGCAACTGTTTTGCACCCGTTGTATTTGAACGTAGAGCCTATCACACCCGATCATCACGTGGTGTCTCAGCACGAAGAACTTTCGCAACGGTGCATACTCAGGGAGAACACTTCTTGATAATTAGTGAGAGATCATCTTATAATGCTACCGTCAATCAAAGCAAGATAAGATGCATAAAAGATAAACATCACATGCAATCAATATAAGTGATATGATATGGCCATCATCATCTTGTGCTTGTGATCTCCATCCTCGAAGCACCGTCGTGATCACCATCGTCACCGGCGCGACACCTTGATCTCCATCGTAGCATCGTTGTCGTCTCGCCAATCTCATGCGTCCACGACTATCGCTACCGCTTAGTGATAAAGTAAAGCATTACAGCGCGATTGCATTGCATACAATAAAGCGACAACCATATGGCTCCTGCCAGTTGCCGATAACTCGGTTACAAAACATGATCATCTCATACAATAAAATTTAGCATCATGTCTTGACCATATCACATCACAATATGCCCTGCAAAAACAAGTTAGACGTCCTCTACTTTGTTGTTGCAAGTTTTACGTGGCTGCTACGGGCTTAAGCAAGAATCAATCTTACCTACGCATCAAAACCACAACGATAGTTTGTTAAGTTGGTGCTGTTTTAACCTTCGGAAGGACCGGGCGTAGCCACACTCGGTTCAACTAAAGTTGGAGAAATTGTCACCCGCTAGCCACCTTTGTGCAAAGCACGTCGTGTTGGGTAACGCAGCAGAAAACAAAAAAATTCCGACCTACGCACCAGCCGAGGACCACTATGGAGACTGCATACAAGGTTTGATCTGTTTCGTTACCGACTCGTAGCGCAACGGGAAGTAGAGTCGATGATGATCGGCGGTGCAGATCCCCGCAGCTAGGATTTACAACCTCCCAACCGCGAGGATGTATACCCTCATCTGCTCCTCAGACAGCCCTCCGGGAGGCGGTCGAACAGTCCCCCGGACGGTGTTGCGGACAGCCCTTCGGGAGGGCCTCCGAAACTCGGACGGTCACTCGGACAGCCCTTCGGGAGGCATTCTCGAACAGCCCCTCGGGCACTAAGTTTGAAACTACGACCTCTCTACAGAGTTGCACACATACGGTGTCATCTATCCGGCAGGGCTTCGCCATCCAAAACTAGTTCCTGCCGGAACCCAGACAGCCTTTCGGCTCTACGAAACTGTTTCGCTGGGAGGGAGAGAGAAGCCAGATCATGCATGGAACTTGTATGTGAGAAAGAGTGAGTGTGGAGGGCTTCCCCTCCACCTCTATTTATAGGAAATCCCAAGGGGTAGGGTAGTTTCACACAAAAAACCCAAAATGCACATGAATGAAGTCCTTCCACAAGGACCTAGGAGTGAAACCAAGGAACAAGAGGGTCCCCAAGGGGGGATACCCCATGTGGCCGGCCACACCCCCATGAGGGGCCCAAAAAATGGCTCCTATCCATCCATGTCATCCCCAAGATCTTTTGGAGCAAAGACCCAAAAGGTGGCTTTCCATAAAGTAACCATAAAGCTGATTTTCACTATTCACGACGACATTTTTCAGCGTCCGTTCGAACTGAAAATATTTATGTGGGCTTAGAACATTTCCAGTACCCACCAAAATGATTTTCAATGCGTTCCGAAACAATTCCGGTTTAGTGATTTTCATCTGCGAAAAGCATCTGAAGTGGTTCCGGCAGCTCCGGAGCATATCCGGTTATTATCCCGGAAAATTCCAGAAAGCTTCCAGAATGATTCTGGCACCCTCCAAGAATTATCAGGCATGTGCCGAAACCAATTTGACTTAATGGTATCCCCTGAAACAACTTTTCAGTTTCATCGAAACTCATCCGATGACCTCTCTCTGCGGAACCTTTTCCCTGCTCGAAACTTTTCCGGTGTCCGAAACTTTTTCGGTGATTTTCTCTCAGACTCCTTGTCTAGTATTCAGCAGATAGATGACCCTTAAGCGTGTGACCCTATAGGTTCGGTGAAGTATAGACATGACCCGGAACCCCTTCCGATCAATGATCAACATCGGAGCCGTGGACACCCATATTGACCCCTATACCCACACGAATAAATATTCGAGTGAACCTCCAGTTGCAGTGAGCTATTCCTGTTGCTTCGTGATATGTCACAAACACCCGAGGTGAGATTTGTTGCATCCCCGTGGACGAACCATTTGTCCACCATGCAAGTTACCTCGTTACCGGTTTTGTTCTCTTTTCTCGTTTCCGTGTTCCGGCATCCCATGATCAAATCACACTGTGTCTGGCCAGACGATGATGGATACCGTAATACCGAGAGGGCCCGAGAATATCTCTCCATCGTCGGAGGAGCAAATCCCAATCTTGAGCTATCAAGTTACTTGACACACTTTTCCATGAACCCGTAAGCCGCCGTAATAGCCACCCATTTACGGAATGACGTTTAACAAACCCCAAAGTTCATGAAGCAAGCATGAAGAAACTCGATACTCTCATGGTCTAAGGAATCATGCAAACGTTAACCATCTCTGTGTTATGTACCATTAACTTGTGACGAATGAATCTCTTAGCATAACATCAATCCGGGTCGATTCAACACAAATGTTCTCTTAACATTTTGCCCTCAAGGTTGCTGGCATAGACATGCCCATGATCAGGAAAACAGAACCATCATGCAACACTTGAGCTAGTCTTAGAGGCCAGACTAGGAATACATTTTACCGTTTATTATTCCACACATGCATATGAGTCTTCCTCCGAGCCTCGTGGTTATTGCAGACTCAAGAACCATATCAGTTATAGCATGGAACATAAACATAATTATGAACTCGGAGATAAATAATATCATTTATTATTGCCTCTAGGGCATATCTCCTACAGACTCCCACTTGCACTAGAGTCAATAA
This sequence comes from Triticum urartu, assembly GCF_003073215.2. Lineage (NCBI taxonomy): Eukaryota > Viridiplantae > Streptophyta > Magnoliopsida > Poales > Poaceae > Triticum > Triticum urartu. The sequence continues at coordinate 125,520,895 of NC_053025.1, read as the reverse complement.
TCTAGTTAATGCAAATGCACTTTACACCTATGGCATACCGGTGTAAAAAATGCTTCGTATGTGGTATAGCCTGATGTCCATCAGATCTGACAACTTCAGCTCCATGTGTATCTCTGCATATCCTCATGTTTTCACGCTTTCACAAAATTCATATTTTGTGCGGACTTGGCTTTGTATATATGTGAATCATTGGTCGAAACCTGATTCCTCAGACTGAGTTATGGAGCAACTATCTGCAATAGTGTCCCATTGACCAAAGCCTTCTTGGAACCATACTAAGTTCATGAATGAACTATATGATTCAACATCTTGTTTGTCGCTTCTAAAGCGTCAACATACTTAGCCCTTGTTATAGAAATCGCCACAGTATATTGTTTGGAACAATTTCAAACTACCGTGCCACCATATTGTGTATCACAAAAAACCCTTAATTTAAATCGAAAATCGCATGGAGCATTGATGAAGACTGTATCGATGTAATTACTTACAACGAGCACTTTCATAATCTCTGCTTGCGAGAAAACATGTCATCGGTACTACTCTGGTACTGAATGACATCTTTCACTGTTGTCCTATGATCAATACTTTTGACCATTTTGGTATCTATACTCACAACACCTTTGGAGTATCAGACATATCTGGTTGTTTTACATACCATGGAATACATGATTAATCCAAAACACGAAGGTGTGTGGAATCTCCATCATGTATTTTACTCATCAGTGTTTTGGGACACCGAGCCTTGTAAAAACTCTTTCCATGTGACTTCAGCAAGAATCACTCCTTGGCGTTTTAAATGCTAAAAGGTTTTAGCATCTTGTCAATATGTATTCATTGCTTAGCCCCATTAGGTAAATCTATCTCCATAGATCATCATGCCTAATATTGAGGCTATTTTGCCTAAGCACTTCATCGAAAAACTATTTTCAAATGAAGTCCTAATTCGTGTCAAGGAATTTATTTCCAATTACCAATGTGTCAAGCACACAAGGTTTTTAGAAATATTATTGTGCTCCCACTTACTTTCTTGAATTACAAGCATATTCATTACCCATTGATGAAGTCAAAACCCCTTTTGACCATTTCATCAAAACACGAAGATTCCAACTCCATTTTGCTCTCTTCTGTCCATCGCTGGAACTCTAAAGTTTGCATACCTACTAGCATCCTCTGGATCGACAAATTACTTTGAACTGTATCACATACAAGTCCTAGGTTTCATTTCCATCATGATGGAAATCCTTTTGTTATCCATGTATCATATCTCAAGATTGAAATATGTATTAATTGCTAGTTCAACCTGAACCGACTTTAAGCATCGCTACGGTGAAAACAACCTTATCGTAGTCAACTCTTGAACTTGTTATTTCAACAAGTCGAGCTTTATGGATAAAACATTTTTATCCGTATCAGTTTTAAGTTCCATAAATATTCGTTAGACTCTAAGTCTTCCGAAAGGTGTATCAAGGTTTTAATCTTGAATCACTTATATGGAAACTAACTCGGGTTGTATTGGCATTTAGCCAATTTCGGAGTCAGGGCCCATCAACGCTTCCTTGTGTATCGTAGGTATAATGTTGTCTAACAACAATATCTCGTTTGCGCACCTGAGAGGTTTGCACGAGCCTTGCCTACGTGGTTCAGCTGCAAGTTCGACCGAAGTTCATACATTTTATTGTAGAGACTTCCGTATCAGTCGTAGTAGAAAACTCTGGAATTACTTCCAAGGTCTCTTTCCTTTGATCTGATGACGAAGATACTATTTATCTCGTCGAGTTGCACTATTCTCCCACTCGCCTTTTTGAAAGAACCATTCTCTTTAAAAGCACACCGTTTCGCAGCAAAACTATTTGCCTCGGTATAGTAAGGGAGGAATATCCAACATTTTGGTATAACCTACAAATTAGCACTTGTCTAATTTGGAATAGGTTTGTAACATTTTACACAAGCCCCATATTCCAAATGTTAAGAAAAGATATAACATGGTTGGGCGTACCATACCATGGCTTCATTTCAACAGACCCGATGTAGCTCTTTTCAGTGTAAAAGCCGCAGTCTCTAAAGCATCACTTTAAAAGGGATAATGGCAAATTTATTTATGTCATCTTTGACCTTACCATGTCATAAATGGTTTGATTACATCTTCACAGACATTCCACTCATAGTGGTGTTCCGGAAGGTGTAAGTTATGAAACTCTTTTCACAACTCATCAGACATTCGCTAAACTTGTAACTCAGATATTCCTTTCTGCAATCAAATTGTAGAAACATAATTTCCTTGTTACAATAACTTCTACTTCATTTTTGAAAACCTTTCGAATGATTTCAAAAGTTCCAAACTTACGTCTCATCAAGCAAATATCCATATATCTACTTGAGTCATTTCTGAAGATATATAAATCCACTACTTGCAACAACATTTATTGAACTACACACATCAAAATGTATGATCACCAATATGTTTGTTGCTCATTCCTTATGGCCTGTGAATAGTATTTCAGTCACTTCACTTTTCGGAGGAAAGTTGCAAGTGTCAGATGATTCAAAATCAAAAAGACTTCAAAATCCATCATAATGGAATTTTCCATGCGGGTTTCTCCAATGTGAACAAATGTAGTGCCACACTTGTGTGGTATTCTTTTAGTCTTGCGACATTTAGCGCCAGTGTTACGGATGTATCATATTACCATCAATATTCATAACATACATCCCATCTTGGATGGAAGCATGGCCCTTCATGTTATGCATAATACTTAACAACAATTGTTGTTTTTATGAACAACTCTTTTGCAACAAACAATGTGCAATGGGCTAGAGTGTATGAAACTCTAAAATGAATTATGAAAGTAAACCTAGAGGTATTGTATTATTATCAATATTCATAACATACATCTCATTCATAATGAAAGTATGGCCCTTGTGTTATTCATAACATCGAACATAAAAAGTTCTCTTATGAACAACCTTCTTGCAAGAGGCTAGAGTTTGTAAAACTCTAAATGAATTATGAAAATAAATACAGACGGCAATACACCGATGGAAGGTATGGTAACATTTACTATGTTCCCTGTGTATACCTAAACCTCATTTTTGGCTAGTCTTTTAGGCCATAGAAGTTCTTACATCGAGTTGCAACAGAATGCAATCGAGCGGGTATCTTTGTTATTTAACTCACAATACCCAAGAATCAGTGATCAACAATTTAATCATAATTCCCAAGGACTATATCTTTGACCAGCCTTCTATACATCAAAAACTTGTATGACATTCATACATGAGCTGGATATTCCAGTCATCTTTCTTTCTGCCTTTATACTTCTAACAGTTTAACTTTTAGTATTTCTCCTACTCGCAAAAGAAGCACCCAACTTAAGAGTGGCGTTAGCCCCGGACTTCCTAGGCGTGTAAGTCATACTAACACCCTTTGGACACTTCCTTTCTCTTTAAGTTGTTGTTTTATTCACCTTTCATTATATGACAGGCGTTCTTCTGGATCCCCTTCTCAACAGTCAAATGCATAGTAAACACTTTTACTAATACTTGCAAACAAACATTGCTTTGTTTGTATCTGAAAATAATTTTCAGTTCCATGAATATCACATAACTATCCCAAACTTTCGAAGTTCGAGTTTCATGGAAGCAAACATATTGCACTTGACCGCAATGGAATTCTAGCTTTTGGATCGAAGGACGAGAGTCTCATCATCCATTGCATTTAGCGGGAGTATACGGAAAGCATGCGATAGGACAAAGTCCTTCTCGGCACTTTTGAGGACAATCCTCACATTACGTTACCAATCGTAAAGTTTTAACCAGATATTTAACAGCTATTCAATTGTAACAGGGAAGGTGGAAACGCGAGCCATTATTCTACAACTATTTTGCAAGAAACACTTAGACAATGTTCATAATTAATTGCACTGAGAATTAAATGAGTTAATTCTATAGTGCGCTCCCACTCAAATCAATATCTCTCATAATTGATCATGAGTGATTCAAGATCCGCATTTCAATTCAACGCCATTGGTGTAACACCACTGATGACAAAAATCTCAACCGGTAGGCCAACTTGCCAATCACATCTCTATGTGACTCTTGTTCATCTTTCGATGCATGTGTTCCGAGCTCATGACGGTCATGCCTGAACGTCAAGACAACCAAGTGATCTCGCTGCGAGGTCTCAACTCACCCGCCTCACACTTCTCTAATCGTTCGTACCCGTGTGACACAGCGCAGCCCGAAAAGATAGGTGCCGTGACGGTGCTACACTTGGGAGAACACTAACTACTTGATATTTTTGTGAGAGATCACCCTAATAAAAAGCGACTACGGCGCAATCTAGAAGGGTGCATCAAAGGGATAAACATCTCAGGCAATTCATAATTAGCATGATATGGTATAGCCCTTTGTGACGGAGAAGTCTTTCATTTCTTCGTCTTCGGCACTCGCGTCGGTGTTCACCTTCGCGAAGATTACCACCACCTTGTCGATGCACCAGATAATATTGCTATCTCTATAGCTAATAAAATAATGCATTACAACAAGGTTGACACGCAGGTCATTAAAGTGACAATCATATGGCTCCAGCCATCATGCCGAATCATGACACGCAGGTCATGTTAATAACATCATATAGTCATCTCATACATAATCAAATTGAATATGAGCATTGCTATACCACATCACATGCACATCCTGCAAAACCAAGTTAGACGCCTCTAATCGGTTTATGCAAAAATTTATTTTTACGTGGCTTCTAAGGTTTTGACTTAAACCGCATCTACCAACGTTTTATCAACAAGTATGATTATTCAAGTTGCTAGATTAACATCTCGGGGTGTATGAAACACGAGATAATTAAATCTCGAGCCCCATACTAAACTCCGTCATACGCATGACCCCCCTGCAGATCATATCTGCAATGCCCTTTCATCAGCGAATTTCATCTTTCTTTTGACTATGGCGGAACCCAAAGAACTGATAACACTTCCATGATCAATCAGGATCACGGATTGCCAGAACTTTGTCAAATTCCACCATGCTGTCTTGAGATTGAGCAAACGCAAATTCTAGGGAAGCACCAAGAATGTCGGGTAACAGATTTCATCTGTCACCCGCATAAATAATTTTCAGCAATAGATCTCATCTACAACCTAATTATATTATGCAATACCCATACATCTCCATGTATTCTAGATCGAAACCTGCATCTACGCATAGTACGGCTCTTGATGCCACTGTTGGGTAACGCAGCAGAAAACAAAAAAATTCCGACCTACGCACCAGCCCAGGACCACTATGGAGACTGGATACAAGGTTTGATCTGTTTCGTTACCGACTCGTAGCGCAGCGGGAATTAGAGTCGATGACGATCGGCGGTGCAGATCCCCGCAGCTAGGATTTACAACCTCCCAACCGTGAGGATGTATACCCTCATCTGCTCCTCAGACAGCCCTCCGGGAGGCGGTCGAACAGTCCCCCGGACGGTGTTGCGGACAGCCCTTCGGGAGGGCCTCCGAAACTCGGACGGTCACTCGGACAGCCCTTCGGGAGGCATTCTCGAACAGCCCCTCGGGCACTAAGATTGAAACGACGACCTCTCTACAGAGTTGCACACATACGGTGTCATCTATCCGGCAGGGCTTCACCGTCCAGAACTAGTTCCTGCCGGAATCCAGACAGCCTTTCGGCTCTACGAAACTGTTTCGCTGGGAGGGAGAGAGAAGCCAGATCATGCATGGCACTTGTATGTGAGAAAGAGTGAGTGTGGAGGGCTGCCCCTCCACCTCTATTTATAGGAAATCCCAAGGGGTAGGGTAGTTTCACACAAAAAACCCAAAATGCACATGAATGAAGTCCTTCCACAAGGACCTAGGAGTGAAACCAAGGAACAAGAGGGTCCCCAAGGGGGGATACCCCATGTGGCCGGCCACACCCCCATGAGGGGCCCAAAAAATGGCTCCTATCCATCCATGTCATCCCCAAGATCTTTTGGAGCAAAGACCCAAAAGGTGGCTTTCCATAAAGTAACCATAAAGCTGATTTTCACTATTCACGACGACATTTTTCAGCGTCCGTTCGAACTGAAAATATTTATGTGGGCTTAGAACATTTCCAGTACCCACCAAAATGATTTTCAATGCGTTCCGAAACAATTCCGGTTTAGTGATTTTCATCTGCGAAAAGCATCTGAAGTGGTTCCGGCAGCTCCGGAGCATATCCGGTTTTTATCCCGGAAAATTCCAGAAAGCTTCCAGAATGATTCTGGCACCCTCCAAGAATTATCAGGCATGTGCCGAAACCAATTTGACTTAATGGTATCCCCTGAAACAACTTTTCAGTTTCATCGAAACTCATCCGATGACCTCTCTCTGCGGAACCTTTTCCGCTGTCCGAAAAATTTTCCGGTGTCCGAAACTTTTTCGGTGATTTTCTCTCAGACTCCTTGTCTAGTATTCAACAGATAGATGACCCTTAAGCGTGTGACCCTATAGGTTCGGTGAAGTATAGACATGACCCGGAACCCCTTCCGATCAATGATCAACGTCGGAGCCATGGACACCCATATTGACCCCTATATCCACACGAATAAATATTCGAGTGAACCTCCAGTTGTAGTGAGCTATTCCTGTTGCTTCGTGATATGTCACAAACACCCGAGGTGAGATTTGTTGCATCCCCGTGGACGAACCATTTGTCCACCATGCAAGTTACCTCGTTACCGATTTTGTTCTCTTTTCTCGTTTCCGTGTTCCGGCATCCCAGTGATCAAATCACACTGTGTCTGGCCAGACGATGATGGATACCGTAATACCGAGAGGGCCCGAGAATATCTCTCCATCGTCGGAGGAGCAAATCCCAATCTTGAGCTATCAAGTTACTTGACACACTTTTCCATGAACCCGTAAGCCGCCGTAATAGCCACCCATTTACGGATGACGTTTAACAAACCCCAAAGTTCATGAAGCAAGCATGAAGAAACTCGATACTCTCATGGTCTAAGGAATCATGCAAACGTTAACCATCTCTGTGTTATGTACCATTAACTTGTGACGAATGAATCTCTTAGCATAACATCAATCCGGGTCGATTCAACACAAATGTTCTCTTAACATTGTGCCCTCAAGGTTGCTGGCATAGACATGCCCATGATCAGGAAAACAGAACCATCATGCAACACTTGAGCTAGTCTTAGAGGCCAGACTAGGAATACATTTTACCGTTTATTATTCCACACGTGCATATGAGTCTTCCTCCGAGCCTCATGGTTATTGCAGACTCGAGAACCATATCAGTTATAGCATGGAACATAAACATAATTATGAACTCGGAGATAAATAATATCATTTATTATTGCCTCTAGGGCATATCTCCTACACGTCAGGAGAACCGGTCTCGCGTAAGCGTACGCGTAATGTCGGTCCGGGCCGCTTCGTCCAACAATACCGCCGAACCAAAGTATGACATGCTGGTAAGCAGTATGACTTATATCGCCCACAACTCACTTGTGTTCTACTCGTGCATATAACATCAACACATAAAACCTAGGCTCGGATGCCACTGTTGGGTTTCGTAGTAATTTCAAAAAATTTCCTACGCACACGCAAGATCATGGTGATGCATAGAAACAAGAGGGGGAGAGTGTGATCTACGTACCCTTGTAGATCGACAATGGAAGCGTTAACTTGGTTGATGTAGTCGTACGTCTCCACGGCCCGACCGATCAAGCACCGAAACTACGGCACCTCCGAGTTCTAGCATACGTTCAGCTCGATGACGATCCCCGGACTCCGATCCAGCAAAGTGTCGGGGAAGAGTTCCGTCAGCACGACGGCGTGGTGACGATCTTGATGTTCTATCGTCGCAGGGCTTCTCCTAAGCACTGCTACAATATTATCAAGGACTATGGTGGAAGGGGGCACCGCACACGGCTAAGAATATGATCACGTGGATCAACTTGTGTCTCTAGGGGTGCCCCTTGCCTCCGTATATAAAGGTTCAAAGGGGGGCTGGCCGGCCAAGAGGAGGCGCGCCAGGAGGAGTCAGTAGGACTCCCCCCTTTCCTAGTTGGAATAGGATTCGCGGAGGGGGGAAAAGAGGAGAGAGAGGAGGAAGGGGGGCCGGCCCCCTCTCCTTGTCCTATTCGGACCAAGGGGGGAGGGGCGCGCGGCCCATCTATGGCCACCTCTCCTCTCTTCCACTAAGGCCCACTAAGGCCCATATACCTCCCGGGGGGTTCCGGTAACCTCCCGGTACTCCGGTAAAATCCCGATTTCACCCGGAACACTTCCGATATCCAAACATAGGCTTCCAATATATCAATCTTTATGTCTCGACCATTTCGAGACTTCTCGTCATGTCCGTGATCACATCCGGGACTCCGAACAAACTTCGGTACATCAAAATGCATAAACTCATAATATAACTGTCATCGTAACCTTAAGCGTGCGGACCCTACGGGTTCGAGAACAATGTAGACATGACCGAGACACGTCTCCGGTCAATAAACAATAGCGGAACCTGGATGCTCATATTGGCTCCTACATATTCTACGAAGATCTTTTATCGATCAGACCGCATAACAACATACGTTGTTCCCTTTGTCATCGGTATGTTACTTGCCCGAGATTCGATCGTCGGTATCCCATACCTAGTTCAATCTCGTTACCGGCAAGTCTCTTTACTCGTTCTGTAATACATTATCCCACAACTAACTCATTAGTTGCAATGCTTGCAAGGCTTCAGTGATGTGCATTACCGAGAGGGCCCAGAGATACCTCTCCGACAATCGGAGTGACAAATCCTAATCTCGAAATACGCCAACCCAACATGTACCTTTGGATACACCTGTAGAGCACCTTTATAATCACCCAGTTACGTTGTGATGTTTGATAGCACACAAAGTGTTCCTCCGGCAAACGGGAGTTGCATAATCTCATAGTCATAGGAACATGTATAAGTCATGAAGAAAGCAATAGCAACATACTAAACGATCGGGTGCTAAGCTAATGGAATGGGTCATGTCAATCAGATCATTCAACTAATGATATGATCCCGTTAATCAAATGACAACTCTTTGTCCATGGTTAGGAAACATAACCATCTTTGATTAACGAGCTAGTCAAGTAGAGGCATACTAGTGACACTCTATTTGTCTATGTATTCACACATGTATTATGTTTCCGGTTAATACAATTCTAGCATGAATAATAAACTTTTATCATGATATAAGGAAATAAATAATAACTTTATTATTGCCTCTAGGGCATATTTCCTTCAATACCATCCTATCATACCACATCACAACCATTTTAATAGCATGTTGGCACGCAAGGTAAACCATTATAAGCTCCTAGCTAATTAAGCATGGCACAAGTGTGACGCCCCCGATTCAATCGTACACTAATCATACACGCAAACGTGTACGATCAAGATCAGGGACTCACGGGAAGATATCACAACACAACTCTACAAATAAAATAAGTCATACAAGCATCATATTACAAGCCAGGGGCCTCGAAGGCTCGAATACAAGAGCTCGATCATAGACGAGTCAGCGGAAGCAACAATATCTGAGTACAGACATAAGTTAAACAAGTTTGCCTTAAGAAGGCTACCACAAACTGGGATACAGATCGAAAGAGGCGCAGGCCTCCTGCTTGGGATCCTCCTAAACTACTCCAGGTCATCGTCAACGGGCTGCACGTAGTGGTAGGCACCTCCCGAGTAGTAGTAGTCGTCATCGATTGTGGCGTCTGGCTCCTGGACTCCAACGTCTGGTCGCAGCAACCGGGTAAAGGAAGGGGGAAAAGGGGGAGTAAAGCAACCGTGAGTACTCATCCAAAGTACTCGCAAGCAAGGAGCTACACTACAAATGTATGCATTGGTATCAAATGGCAAAAGGGGTATCATATGTGGACTGAACTGCAGAATGACGGAATAAGAGGGGGATAGCTAGTCCTGTCGAAGACTACACTTCCGGTAACCTCCATCTTACAGCAGGAGAAGAGAGTAGATGGTAAGTTCACCAAGTAGCATCGTGTAGCATAATCCTAACCGATGATCCTCCCCTCGTCGCCCTGTGAGAGAGCGATCACCGGTTGTATCTGGCACTTGGAAGGGTGTGTTTTATTAAGTATCCGGTTCTAGTTGTCATAAGGTCAAGGTACAACTCCAAGTCATCCTGTTACCGAAGATCACAGCTATTCGAATAGATTAACTTCCCTGCAAGGGTGCACCACATTTCCCAACACGCTCGATCCCATTTGGCCGGACACACTTTTCTGGGTCATGCTCGGCCTCGGAAGATCAACACGTCGCAGCCCTACCTAGGCACAACAGAGAGGTCAGCACACCGGTCTAAATCCTATGGCGCAGGGGTCTGGGCCCATCGCCCTTTGCACACCTGCACGTTGCGAACGCGGCCGAAAGCAGACCTAGCCTAGCAGGCGTTCTAGTCCAATCCGGTGCGCGCCGCTCAGTCGCTGATGCCATGAAGGCTTCGGCTGATACCACGATGTCAAGTGCCCATAACTGTCCCCGCGTAGATGGTTAGTGCGTATAGGCTAGTGGCTAGACTCGGATCAAATACCAAGATCTCGTTAAACGTGTTATCTTGAAATAACTACGAACGCCGACCAGGGCCAGGCCCACCTCTCTCCTAGGTGGTCTCAACCTGCCCTGTCGCTTCGCCACAAAGATCCACACAGAGGGCTGTCGGGAAAGTATGTCCTTCCAGCCCCCAATTCGTGAATCAACCGCGGGTACTCCTCGAGCCAACCCGACTTTAGTCATCACATGTATCATGTATAAAGTATATAGTATATACCCGTGATCACCTCCCGAGTGATCACGGCCCGATAATATAGCATGGCAGACGGACAAGAATGTATGGCCACTGATGATAAACTAGCATCCTATACTAAGCATTAGGATTGCAGGTAAAGGTAACAACAGTAGTAGCAAGGACATGCTATGCATCAGGATAGGATTAACGGAAAGCAGTAACATGCTACACTACTCTAATGCAAGCAGTATAGGGGAGAGTAGGCGATATCTGGTGATCAGGGGGGGCTTGCCTGGTTGCTCTGGCAAGAGAGAGGGGTCGTCAACACCGTAGTCGAACTGGGGGTCGTCGGCAGCCTCGGGGTCTACCGGAAAGAAGTAACGAAGGGGGAACACAATAAATAACAGAGCAATCAAAGCATCCCAAAGAATAACGAGGTAATACGCGGTGCTAAGTATGCCCTAACGCGGTATTAGGTGATACCGGCGAAGGGGGGAAACATCCGGGAAAGTATCCCCGAAGTTTCGCGTTTTCGGACAGATGAACCGGAGGGGGAAAGTTGCGTGTTCGCTATGCTAGGGACGCGTGGCGGACGAACGGGCTGCGCATTCGGATTCGTCTCGTCGTTCTGAGCAACTTTCATGTACAAAGTTTTTCCATCTGAGCTACGGTTTATTTTATATGATTTTTTAAAGTTTTAAAGCATTTTTAGAATTAACAGAATTAGTTTAATTTAGAAAATGTCATTATGATGTCAGCATGAGGTCAGCATGATGTCATCAGTCAACCAGTTGATTGACTTAGTCAAACTGACTGGGGGGTCCCACTGTCATTGGTTGTTTGTTAACAAAGTAATTAAACAAAGTTAATTAGTTTAGTTAAATGATTAGGTTAATTAAATACAATTAATTAAGTTAATTAATATAATATATTTTTAGTTATATATATTTTTCTTTTTAAAAAAACGTTTAATAGGGGCGGGCCCCACATGTCATTGGCCCTGGGGGCCATAGTGGGTTCGGTGTTAGCGGGCGTCTGGAGCGGGTGCTGGGCACCCGCCCAGGTCGACAGGGAGGGATCGGCGCTGGGCGCCGGCGGCCACAGCGACGAGCGACAGCAACGGCACAGGGGGCCAAGGCTGCGCGTCGGCGGGCCGCGACAAGGCCGCCGCGGGACGGAAACGGCAGCGGGCGGCGCGTGTGCGCGCACACGGCGGGGAGCAGCATCATGCAGAGCATCGCCGACGGGCGCGGTCGTGGGTGCGTTCAGGGGCGTCGGGGTGCACGCTCTTCGTGAGCGCGAGTGCGAGGAGCGCATCGGGCGAGCGCATCGCGGTGCGGTGGGGCGTCGGGGGCGCGCGCGGCAGGGTAACGGTGATGCAGGCTGGGCACAGCGCAGGGGAGGCGCCCGGGGCGCAGTGAGTTTGGCCCGGCGCGGTGGACGGCCAACGGGCGCGCACGACGTGTGGGGTGACCGCGGGCGCGAACGCGGGACAGCTACGGTGGGGCGGTGAGCGTGCGTGTGCGGCGAAGAGATGAGGGAGTGGAGGCCGAAGGTGGCCTCACCGGCGTTTGGAGAGAAGACGGCGGCGAGGCTCGGTGGAGCCTTTGGGGAGGGGTTGGGGATGCGAGATCCGGCGACGGGGCGGTGGTCGGGGACGAGCGTCGGCAGAGCGGCTCCTGGCGGCATCGGTGGCAGGGGGCGTGCGGCACAGGTGACGGTGGGAGGCGGGGCACTGATGCACGCGAGGGGAGTCGGGCGCGGGGAGCTCCTCTCCCCGGCACGATGCGTGCGTGCGTGTGTGCGTTGTGTGGTGGCAGCGGGTGAGGGAGACGAGGGGGAATGTGGGGATCGTGAGGGGAGTGGGGCGAGTGGGGCTAGGGTTTCGGTTGCTCGGGGGGATATGGAGGAGTGGGCTGGGGCCGGCTGGGCCGGCCTGGTTGGCCTGGTGGCTAGCTGGGCCACGGCCCAGCAAGGGGTTTTCCTCTGTTTTTTTTCTTTTCTTTCACCTTTTCTTTTCTGTTTAGTTTTTCTACACTGTTTTGCATTTAGTAAAGCCACCAATTGATTTTTTTAAAAAGTGTAACTTGCCACATAATTCAAATTGCATTAAATGGCACTGCCACAAAAGGTTTTAATCCAAAATGAATTAGTTTAATAGTTTATAAAATACAAGAGGCATTTAGTTAATTGTTTTTGCTGCTGTTTTGTTTATATAGAGCATTTAAATACTTTATAGAAATGTGGTTTCTTCACAATAATTACCTACGCATTATTTGGCACAACCCAAACAATTTTAGTTTTAATATTTGAAAACTTTTATTATTTGCTTGATTTTTAATTTGAATTCGAATCAGTTTCAAACTAACGCGAGATTAGCCACTGTAATCAAGGTGACGTGGCATCATTAGCAGAGGTTCACTGTAGCTTAAGTATCCGGGCGTCACAATAAGCAACTACAATCTCTAATTGTCATTGCAAACATGTTTATTCATAATAGACTGAATCAGGAACGATGAACTAATCATATTTACAAAAACAAGAGAGGTCGAGTTCGTACCAGCTTTTCTCATCTCAATAAGTTCATCATATAATCATCATTATTGCCTTTCACTTGCACGACCGAACGATGTGAATCCTATATACTTAAGAAGTTCATCCACACTATTTGATTTATCTCTACATGCAAGCTATCCACCTCAGCAGTGTCCACATCAGCCATTCTTGCCGTAAATAATGTGAGGTCGTGCCTTTCTATTACCAACATAGAGAAGGGAATGAACAGAATCCTATGACCACCCCACTTCTCCTTCCAGCTTCCCGAGCTGCGCCAATAATTTGGAAGTTTCGATGCCCGAACGAGTAGGTTGGCCTCCTTCCCTTTCCCCTCCCTCTCCCCTCCCCTGCCCCTTCCTCTTCCCCATCCCCTCCTCCTTCCCCAAACTTCCCGTCCCTCCAATGCCTCCTCCCTCACCAAGGTACTGCCTCCCGTGCGCTCGGGTTGGATCCACACCAAGCTTTCCATGGAAGAAGTGATTGATGTGGCCACCTCCGTGCAGTCTGCTCTGGGCCTTCCTCACGCTGGTGAGCTCGGATGCACCAGACATGGCCATCGCTGTCGTGGCCCTGATTCCAGTGGGACGCTCTGCTCCAAGCCTCCTCACACCAGCGGCCTCGGACTCGGACAAGGCAGGGCAATAGAAGCCAGCAGGCAATCCCATCTGGCATTCTGGCCACTGTACACAAGATTAGTTCATCCGTGAGTTCAATTACCATTGATGCCATCTTTCTCACATAAATAGTAGCACCGATGGTTTCATCGTTTTGTCTAGCACATAATCACACAAGTCCTGGGTTGTGGTCGACAGACTCCTCAGGTCTCTTTGGCTGCCCCTTAATATGCAATCCTCTCTTCTTCCTCATGCTAATTATTCTTCCCCTCCCCCTCTCTCATTATTCCTAAATACTCCAATGTGTTCCTACATAAATCTGAGGGAGATTTTGTTGCCTGATAGCTTTTAGTTTTTTTAGATCCACGAGGAGGAGGACAAACAGACCCGTCCTTCTCTCTCTTCCTATCATTCCTCTTCTTCCGAGGTTCATCATGCAACCGTAAGTTTTCCCTCCATCAATTTTTGCTCTTCTATTAGATAGACTACATTTGATCTTTAATCAGCTTTTTCTCTTATTTCCTCATCGGATATGTTATCCACGGCACTCCTCGAGGTACCATCCACCGAGTAGACGATGCCTATCCTGGGACCGTAACTACCTGGACATGGCTCCGTCCTTCCGCAGGGTGGACATGGTCTGGTCCGGTACGGCCCGCCGGCGAATGGATTTTTGAGGCGACACTCTGGCCCGGGCTTGATCTAGAGGACCGGCCAACCCTCACCGGCGGTGATGTGCGCAAGCACCGGCGATGAGTTGGACGACGTGCGCAGATGTTGCGGCGAGCTGGGCAACATGCGCGAGCGTCGTGGCGTGGTGGGCGACGTGCGCGGGCGCCGGCGGTGAGGTGGGTATGCCCTGCTGCTACGGTTGGCCGTGACTGGTCTAGTCGTGCCCTATTGCTGCATGTCATGCCTTGCTACTGTTGGCCATGGCCGTGCATGTGGTCGTGCTGCTGCTGCCGGCCATGCCGGCATGCCCTGCTGCTGCTGCTGCCGGCCATGCCCTGCTGCTGCCGCCGGCCATGCATATCGTCTCGCCGCGCCCTGCTATTGCCGACGTCCACCGTGCGTCGGGCCTGCTGCGTTAAACAATACTATGCGCCATGACATATATGTCTACTCTCGAGACCGGAGGTTTGTTCATGCGGCTGCTAAAATCACCCCACATGTACTACATATTGCCTTGCTGTCATGGCCTTACCTTCACCTATAGATATCGCAGTCTCGACATTATGCTGGTAACATTGACGATGCGGTTAAATGGTTATGAACCAAAATATTTGAAGAATTTGGAGTTAGAACGTTTATATTTCCATGATTTACTATATTATATATAGTTGTTCTTTCTGCAGATTGATAATTTGAAAAAAAATCGATACCAATATTATGATTTATTCTTATCTTTTGTTTTATTAGTTCGTTGCATTTGTGAAGGCCGGGCATCTTTCGAGAGAAATCAAACACTGCAGGCTCCATTGCAATTCATACCTAATAAAGTTGACATGAAGATCTTCTTTTCCATTTGTGTTGTGTTGGTTTATCCTTTCCCTTTTTTATTTCTTGAGTCTACTCTTATATCATCTTAGTTTCAAGGTGCACCAACATTTTCTCCAAGAGTGTCAATCACATCCCATGCACATAGCAGGAGCGCTAGCCCCATGTTGTCATCATAATCATAGATGAGCTAACTGGATTTGGAATACATACCGAGTTCTTCCCTTTGCTGGTTATTATGATTTTTAATCATTGCTTTCTATAGAACAAATTAGATAAGTATCTAATTCGGCAGATTATGTAGGTTTCAAATCAGGCTGCCTTTGCAGCTTTCAGAGGTAAATAGCTCAACTACATATTGATGATTCCTTTGGTTGTTTAAATCATACATTTAGCTGCTCATGCCTCTCTCAGTGGCTTCATGTCAAACGTTCTCGTGTGTTTGTCCTTTCCTATTATTTCGCATTCTCAAATAATCATATGTGGTAATGCTAGCACCGTACATTTTCTAAGCAAAATAATACATGTTACAATTTTTGTTATATATGCATTCATTTTATTTTGGTGGAAAGTATGCATTCATTTGTAGGTTGTGAAAATAGGCAGCTAAATACCAAATAGCAGTGATTCGCTTAGTGTTATCATTACAGTTTGTTGTTGAAACATGGTATTGCAATATTTGCATGGTGAATTATTTGGATTTTTAAATTAATTCTTTTGACTTCAGAGCACACAATAGTGGAAAGCAATCTCCAATTTCATATGGCCCTATTTTCTTCTTTAATTCAACAGGGTTAACTCTCTACACGTGAATTTAAGTGCCTTTTTTGAACATATAGTCTGAACTAAAAATACCATTCACAAACTTCAATTGTTTCAATGCTCTTACAAAATCTAGCTTGACTACCATGGACAGACATACATAACTATGTCATATTAGTGCTAAGTCCAAGTGCCATGTATCCATTTATCATTCACCATTACAAATGGAAATAACAATAGACCATCAAATCTTTATTAGATGCCAACTTTTGCAGTACTATAATGCACTCCTCCCAAGTTGTTTGCGAAAAGTAGAGTTTACATGTTCCGCAACAACACGCGGGGTATCATCTAGTAATAATAATAGTGCACGTGCATTGGACTAAGCTGGAATCTGCAAGCATTCAATTCAAGAGATAAGACACGGTAATATGGGCTCTTTGTTAGATCAACAATAATGCATATAAGAGCTACTTTAACATTTTAATTATGGTCTTCTCCTCTCGACCCCCAAAGAAAAGAAATAAAACTATTTACACGGGAAAGCTCCCAACAAGCAAAAGAAGAACGAGAAATCTTTTTGGGTTTTCTTTTTAATTACTACTACTACAGCATGAAAAGTAAACTAATTAAAAGCTACAACTATTTTTTTGTTTTTCTTAAGGTTTATTAAACACACAAGAAGAAAGCATAAAAAGGAAAGTAAACTAGCATGGATGATACAATGAAAAAGTATGAGCACCGACAGCTAGCATGAGTGTGTGAACATAAATGTAATGTCGGTGAGAGATACGTACTCCCCCAAGCTTAGGCTTTTGGCCTAAGTTGGTCTATGGCCAAGGCTGGCCTGGCGGATATCCATAGTAATAGTTGGGGTCGTACTGTGAAGAAGCCTCGGATTGCCACTGGTTGGCAATCACCTCCGGATCCCACTGGTAATCAGACTGTCGTGGAGGATCAAATTGTGTTCCTGCTCTGGCTCTGTAGCTGATGTAGGGTTCCGGTAGGCGTGAATGGCCTCCAACGGAACAAGGTACTTGCTTGCAGATAAATCAAACAAGGAAGGAGCAGGCAAGGTAATAGTCTCGGGGTGATTTTTACCAAATATTAATTTGTACTTAAGCGCCTTTTCCCTATTCTTAACAATAAAATCATGTGCTACCATACTCTTATAATCTAGATAAACATGAGGCAGCAATTTTTCTTCTTTCTCATAATGCCTAATAGGTATGTTAAAATGTGCAACGAGGCGCGAGGCGAAGATGCCTCCAAGGACGGGGCCCTTAGTACGGTTAAGATTTAACCGCTTTGCAACAATAGCGCCCAAACTGAATGTGTCATCACGAAATAAGGCATGGCACAAAATAACAATATCAGGGGAACTCGGGTTTCCACAGTTTCCGCGCCCAATTAAGCACCTACTAGCAAATATAGCAAAGTAGCATAGAACAGGAAAGTGTATGCTAGTAATTCGTGCGTCGGAAACCTTCCTCGTTTCCCCTACAACAATGGTATCAATAAACCCGTCCACATCGTCACGATGTGGTTCATCTACACTGCCCTCAAAAGGATCAAACAAACCCGACAAAAATCACGAAGTGACATCTCCTTATACTCATCATATAAATAAAATTCCATAGTAGGTGGTGATTCCTAGCATGGAAATGAAAGTTTTGCACAAAGATATTGGTGAGTAAGAGATACTGTTCGCGTTGGTCGTGGAGGAAGGCGGTGAGGCCTGCATTCTCAGTCAATTCATAGAAATCATCATAAATCCCGGCTGCTCTCAAGAAATTATCACAAGGCCATTCACACGGCCAGACCTCCGCGGTCCTAGGGAGATTATACTTGGGCCTCTTATCCTCCTCACTTTGCTTATCCTTCGAGCTTCGGCTCGATGAGCCCCTCAAAAATCTCTTCATCTTTTTTTGAAAATTTTCTGAAATTTTTAGTAACTTCAAAGTAAAGTAAATCAAACTCAACAAAATTGATAGCAACTACTCCCACAAGTGCCTAGAGGATATATCATGCATCAAAACTACTTTTGACCACATAAATTTGACATGCAAACTCAAGAACAGGGTCACATAAGCAGCAAAAATTTGCAATGAATAAAGCACTAGAACAAAAACTAATTGGACCATTGGAGGAGTCACATACCAAAGAACAATCCCCCAAAGCAGTTTTGTGAGAGGTGCTTCGAGCAAGGAGATCGAAAATGGCAGCAAGATGAGCTTGGACTCGGGTTTGAGCTGGCTAGTGATGTTTGTGGGAGGAAGAAGGAGTGTGTAGTAGCTGGAATAAGTGGAGGAGAGCCACCATGGGCCCACGAGGCAGGGGGACACGCCCAGGGGGTAGGGCACGCCCTCTACCCTCGTGGACAGGTGCTTGCTCCCCCTGCTGTGTTTTCAGTGCCAGATATTCTCAAATATTCCAGAAAAAATCATATTTAATTTTCAGGGCATTTGGGGAACTTTTATTTTCGGGGTATTTTTTATTACATGGATAATTCAGAAAACAGACCGAAAATACTATTTTTGCTTTATTTAATATAAATAACAGAAAGTAAAAAGAGGGTACAAAGAGTTGTGTTTTCTAAATTCATCCATCTCATGCTCATCAAAAGGAATCCACTAACAAGGTTGATCAGGTCTTGTTAACAAACTCATTCCGAATAACATGGAACTGGAGAATTTTCAAATAACACTAGGTTACCTCAACGGGGATATGCACATCCCCAGTGATAATAATATCACATTTCTTCTTGACAGTAGGAAGAGGAAATTCAAAACCTCCAAAAATAATCAATGGAATTTTTCCAATAGAGTTTATACTATGAACTTGAGGTTGTTTCCCCGGAAAGTGTACCGTGTGCTCATTACCATTAACATGAAAAGTGACATTGCCTTTGGTGCAATCAATAACAACCCCAGCAGTATTTAAAAAGGGTCTTCCAAGAATAATAGACATACTATCGTCTTCGAGAATATCAAGAATAACAAAGTCCGTTAAAATAGTAACGTTTGCAACCACAACAGGCACATCCTCACAAATACCGACAGGTAGAGCAGTTGATTTATCAGCCATTTGCAAAGATATTTCAGTAGGTGTAAACTTATTCAAATCAAGTCTACGATATAAAGAGAGAGGCATAACACTAACACCGGCTCCAAGATCACATAAAGCAGTTTTAACATAGTTTTTTTTAATGGAGCATGGTATAGTGGGTACTCCTGGATCTCCAAGTTTCTTTGGTATTCCACCCTTAAAAGTATAATTAGCAAGCACGGTGGAAATTTCAGCTTCCGGTATCTTTCTTTTATTTGTAACAATTTCTTTCATATATTTAGCATAAGGATTCATTTTGAGCATATCAGCTAATCGCATACGCAAAAAGATAGGTCTAATCATTTCAGCAAAGCGCTCAAAATCCTCATCATCCTTCTTCTTGGATGGTTTAGGAGGAAAAGGCATGGGTTTCTGAACCCATGGTTCTCTTTATTTACCGTGCTTCCTAGCAACAAAGTCTCTCTTATCATAATGTTGATTATTTGATTGTGGGTTATCAAGATCAACAACATGTTCAATCTCTACATCATTGTCATTACTAGGTTGAGCATCAACATGAGCATCATTATTAACATTTTCACTAGGTTCATGCTCATTACCAGATTGTGTTTCAGCATCAGAAATAGAAATATCATTGGGTTTCTCAGGTGTGTCAACAACAGGTTCACTAGAAGCATGCAAAGTCCTATCATTCTTCTTTTTCTTCCTTTTAGAAGGACTAGGTGCATCAATATTATATCTCTAAGAATCTTGCTCAATTCTCTTAGGATGGCCCTTAGGATACAAAGGTTCCTGAGTCATTTTACCACCTCTAGTCATAACTCTAACATCATTATCATTTTTCTTACTATTTAATTCATTGAGCAAATCATTCTGAGCTTTAAGTACTTGTTCTACTTGAGTGCTAACCATAGAAGCATATTTACTAATAAGTTTTAGTTCACCTTTAACATTAGCCATATAATCACTCAAGTGTTCAATCATATAAGCATTGCGTTTTAATTCCCTACCAAAATAAGCATTGAAGTATTCTTGCTTAACCACAAATTTATCAAACTCATCCAAACATTGGATGGCAAACTTAGTAGGAGGGATTTCAGCTTTATCATATCTATAGAGAGAATTTACCTTTACTACCTGTGTCGGGTTATCAAGACCATGTGTTTCTTCAATAAGTGATGGATTAATACCATGTATTTCTTCAATAGGCGGTAAATTAAGACCATGTATTTCTTCAATAGGAGGTAAATTCTTAACATCTTCAGCTTTTATACCTTTTTCTTTCATAGATTTCTTTGCCTCTTGCATATCTTCAGGACTGAGAAATAGAACACCCCTTTTCTTCGGAGTTGTCTTTAGAGTTGGTTCAGGAATTGGATCAGGAAGTGTCCAGTTATTTTCATTAGTCAACATATTATTCAATAAAATTTTAGCTTCATCTGGTGTCCTTTTCCTGAAAACACAACCAGCACAACTATCCAGGTGGTCTCTGGAAGCATCGGTTAGTCCATTATAAAAGATATCAAGTATTTCATTTTTCTTAAGAGGGCGATCAGGAAAAGCATTAAGTAATTGGAGAAGCCTCCCGCAAGCATGTGGGAGACTATCTTCTTCAATTTGCACAAATTATATATTTCCCTTAAAGCAACTTGTTTCTTATGAGTAGGGAAATATTTAGCAGAGAAGTAACAAATCATATCCTGGGGACTACGCACACAACCAGGATCAAGAGAATTAAACCATATCTTAGCATCACCCTTTAATGAGAACGGAAATAGTTTAAGGATATAATAGTAGTGAGTTTTCTCATCATTAGTGAACAAGGTAGCTATATTATTTAATTTAGTAAGATGTGCCACAACAGTTTCAGATTCATAGCCATAGAAAGAATCAGATTCAACCAAAGTAATTATATCAGGGTCGA
>NC_053025.1:125460171-125498498 GCF_003073215.2 Triticum urartu | reverse complement strand
CGTGCATATTGACTAAGTTGACAAAGCCCTCCATCCCCGTCAACTTAGTAGGCCCCCAAGTCAGCCTCCCACCAAGTTGGGTCCCTGCTAGCAGGGGGGTATTTTATTTTTTTTGTGCGTAATAAGGAGGCACTTCCGGTGGGTCCGAGCTGACAGCAGGGGGAACGTTTTTTTCGCGAAATACGGTGGCCAGTCGGGTAAGTCCCAGCAGTCAGGGGCAAACCTTTTGTTCACAATATACTGGTGGGCGACTGGTGGGTCCCTGCTATCAGGTGGAGGAATAATTATTTTCCGCGTAATAAGCAGGCACTTCCTTGCGGCTGCCGTGGACCCAGCTGTCAGCCTCTCCACGTAGAGTATTCTTCCGATGGAATTCAGTCGTCGACCACATTGACCACGCCGCGCCGACAGCACCACGGCGATGGACGACGGCGAGGCCTAGGAAGGGACGACGCGGAGCCGAGGAATAAGCGGCAGTGGATGCCCACGCAGAGAGGAGTACGAGGGTTCACTGGTTCGGCTGCGCTGCCGTCGCCGCAGAATAACAGGGGGTGTGGGTGAGTGGAGTGGAGGGATGGCCTGGCCAGCGGTGGGAGTAGTATGGGGGCGGTGAAGCCTCCGCGGCAGCACAGCCGGCCACGGGAGGCAGGAGCAGGCGGCACGACCGGCGCTGCTTTGGATGGACATTGGATGGACATCGTATGGTCAGTCGAGCTAGAATCGTGCATATTGACTAAGTTGACAAAGCCCTTTGTCCCCGTCAACTTAGTAGGCCCACTATACTGGGTCCCAGCTAGCAGGGGGAGTATTCATTTTTTTGTGCATAACCAGGAGGCACTTCCTTGCGTGCGAAGATATAGCTGGTGGGTCCGAGCTATCAGCAGCAGTAACGTTTTTTCGCAAAATACAGAGGCTGTTTCGGTGGGTCCCAGATGCCAGGTGGAGGAAATCATTATTTTGCGCATAATAAGGAGGCATTTCCTTGCGTGCGGCCGTGGACCCAGCTGTCAGCCTCTCCACGTATAGTCCACTTTCGATGCATGGCGGTCGTTGACCACGCTGACCACGCCATGCCGAGAGCACTAGGGCGGTGGACGATGGCGAGGCCTAGGAAGGGAACGACACGGAAGCAGGGAAGACTCAGCCGTTGTTTTTGTTTCCCATGCGGAGGGGAGTATGACTGTACGAGGATTTGCTGGTTCGTCTGCCATCGCCGGAGAATAACAGCAGGTGTGAGTGAGTAGAGGGATGGCTAGGCCAGCGATGGGAGTACGGTGGGGCAGTGAGGCCTGCGCGGCAGCACAGCCGGCCACGGGGAGGAGGGCGCAGGCAGTCCCGCCGGCGCTTGTTTGATCGGCTAGAGCAGGAAGAGCAGAGATTGAAGAAGCACGACGGCCGTTGGATGGACATCCAACAGTCACTGCTTGCGCGTCAACCTTTTTTTAGGAAAGCCTCAAATCTGTGGAAACTAGCATACAACCCATCTGCCATTATTTCTAATAATTTTCAGCCCATTTGCTATTTCTTAAGGTTTTTTTGGAGCCCATATTCTTTTTGTTAGCATTACAGCCCAAATTGTGGCCACGGTTAAAAAATTATACGAAATTTTGCATATTTCGGGTCGGTCCGAACTGTTTTTGATCCCGAAATTTCGACTCACATTCAAACTGATTTTAAAAATAAATGTATATCAATATAAAATCCAATAAATTGTCCATGCATAAAAATCAATGCAATTTAAAATCTCAAAATAAAAAAAGAAATTTGAAACTAATTGCCAGTTCGATGTGTTCTAAAAATGTACAGCCCATTTCTCATTACTAACAAGCCATTTTCTCAGCCAGCCGAATGAAGCTCTCCTCGTCTTGAAAGATTTGTAGCCCAACATGCCTGACAAAGCGACTTGCTTAGAAAATCACAAAAAAAACTGGGGTGTGGCCGTGGACCCAGCTGTTAGCCTCTCCACGTACAGTACTCTTCCGATGGAATTCGTTCCTTGACCACGTTGACCACGCCACGCGGAGAGCACCACGGCGGTGGACGACGGCGAGGCCTAGGAAGGGGACGACGCGGCAGGGGACGATGGTGAGGGTTCACTGGTTCGGCTGCGGTGTGAGGCTGCCGTCGCCGCAGGGCCAGGCCAGCGGTGGGAATAGTAGCGGGCGGTGAGGCCTCCGCGGCAGCACAGCCGGCCACGGGAGGCAAGAGCATGCGGCACGACCGGCGCTGCTTTGGGCGGCTGGAGCAAGAAGGCCAGAGGTTGAAGAAGCACTACGACCGTTGGATGGACATCGTTATTTTGCGCGTAATAAGGAGGCACTTCCTTGCGTGCGAAGATATAGCTGGTGGGTCCGACCTGTCAGCAGGGGGAACGTTTTTTTGGTCCATTTGGTGGGCTGGGTGAAACAATGATGTAGCATCTATGCAGCACGTTTAAATCCCATTTGCATTTTTCTCGAAATCCGCAGACTTGCTGGGCTGGGTGAAAATATCATGTTGGGCTAGACGGAGAAATGTTATAAAAACATAAACACATGATTGCACGTCAGTAAAATCTTTGCAAGCTTATGTACGCAATCACTAGGAGATAACTTGCCAAGTTATATATAAACAATTACTATTATTATTTTGTAAGAACTTTCAACTTACGAAATAAAATATCATTTTAATTTGATAAGTTAATAGTACATGGGGTATTATTATTTTTTAGGCTAGACGTGGGACAGTTGAGTTGGTTCTAGGGGAAAGTACTAGGAGAAAACTCAGTTTACATCGAAAAAGAAAGTGGGAGAAAATTCAGGGACCTACTGGGTCCACCTGAGGAGGGGAATATGTTGGGAGGAAGGAGATTCAAAGCACGGCAGCCGAGTGAACTAGTTTTTTTACGGACAAGTGAACTAGTTTACATACATAAGCAAATAGCCACTAAAAAGCAATCAGGTTAATGGTTTCTTAAAAGAAATATTTTGGACAAAACAGATAATTACAACACATAGGCTAATGCATGAAACACTTAGATGATAAAGGTGCTTATAAACAGATAAAAGTACAACATCTAGACCTTCCTGGCACGCTTGATCATGACACTGCGGCTGTCCGTGTACTCGTCGGTTACGGGAAGCAGACACGCGCTCATGTCCAAGATCTGCCTATACATGTCGTAGCATGCGTATGTGTCCTTGGCCGCGTAGGTTATGTAGGCTAGATTCAGAGGTACCTTCCACGTGTTCAGGTCATCTTCTTTCATGTTGGCGTATCAGGGGTCGATGATGGTCTCAGCGAGGTCAACCACGGAGTCCTTCTCCTGCCCATTGCTGATGATCTTGTATTGCTTCTGGATGTCGACAAGATTGTTGCACCAGATGCCGAATCGTCACGTTCTTCCTTCTCTCCACCGTAGCGAAGGTGCAGTCGGCGCTGCCGATTAAAAGGCGAATGCTCCAGAACCTAGTGCAGCCATAGGACTGAGGTGAGGCAGAGCTTCACCGAGTTCGTATCGTTGGTGTACATCACATTCAACTTGATGCAACCATAGGACTAAACGGCGAACTCAAAGGGCAACTCCTTGCTGAAGTCCATATCCAGCAGGCTCACCCCTCGGATCGTCATTGGTGTCTCTTCGAGTGAACGAGTGTGTAGGCGGCGGCAGCAGTTTGTTTTTCAGCTCCTGGGGAACTGGATTCAACATTAAGCTGAGTGTGTACAGGCGACAACAGTTACTTCCCTTCCCTCGTCCGCTGCACGCCCAGCAGAAGATGCACCCTCGGCCACACGTCGGTTCACGAGCAGGTCTGTATTGGTACTATAATAACAGGAGTTAGTGGTCACTTTACTTAATTAGCTCTAATAGAAATTTATACTTAAAACAAGCAATGCATTCGCTCGTTCTATCAGTGCCACAGGATCAACATGCACAACAATTAGAATTATTATTCTCAGGACGCACACGATCAGCACATTTGTCGCACTTTCACAAAGATAATACTACCAAGTTTGAACTATTTGTTATGGTTGTTGCCCTCTACATCATCGTGTCGTGTTTCCCAGCTTGGAAGATTCAGAACCAACAAATAAGATCCAAATAATAAGTACAACAAAGATGCCTACAGATCTCATTGATTCCCAGCTTGCAAGATTCAGAACCAACAAATAAGATCCAAATAATAAGTACAACAAAGATGCCTACACATCTCATTGATTCCCCGCTTGCAAGATTCAGAACCAACAAATAAGATTCAAATAATAAGTACAACAAAGACGCCTACACATCTCACTGATTCCCAGCTTGCAAGATTCAGAACCAACCCATTAGAGCCTTTTGATAAAGTGAATATCGGGATTAAATCCATCTTCGCTAGCCATGTCATACAATTGAAGAACTTGGCGAATGCTCTTGACCATCACTACATCTGTAGTTGAGTATTCCTTTTTGCATAGCACAAACCAGGAGAGCATGATTTCACTTTAATAGTGGCCTCCTTTACTCAACCTGCAGCTCCACTCGGATGAAGCCTGCCTAGACTTCCATGATTCAATTCATGCGTCTTTTTCTACAGTTCACCTGAAATGAAGCAAAGATTGCATCATTCAGCTAGCAAGAAGTACTTGCTCTCGTGAGCTGGCAGGTTCTTCTTTAGTAGTTGCACTAAAATTGAGGAACATTAAGGTTGGCTGTCCGGCTCATGTAAGGTGAAACTATAATTTTGTTATCCTTTTGTGCAGTTCCACTAAAATAAAGTGCCATTGTGGTGACAGTGACGGCTCATCTTGCAAAGGTTAATAAAATGTTGCACGAGATTACCAGCAGAACTAGACGGAGATTTTGGAAACTCCAATCACAATTTTGTGCAGTTCCACCAAAATTGAGAGATGTTGCCCATGTGACATTTTAGTTGAACTGCACAAGACACGCATTCCAAAAAAAAGTTTTTTGTGCAGTTCACCAAAAGGTCACAATAGCAACAAGGTGAAATGGATATCCCTATCTACACAAAAAGATAGAAAGTAAAAAATTGCTGGTCAATAAGAATATATGAAACATATACAAAATGAAAAGAAGCATCTTAATTATGTTCATGGCAATCACGCAAGGAGAGTAGAAATTTTAAAACGTCAGCAATGCTTCATGTTACTAGAAGCATTACGATCAACAATGAGATTCCTCAAATATGGGATTACTTTAATGGTGGCATTGCTTGTTTACCAGACACAGTAAATCAACAGCAGCTAAAGAGTTGGTTTAAGGGCATGGGACCGTGGGGACACCAGGACACTCAGCAGCGTAAAGGAGCAACTTACTTATCATACTTGGGAAAACAACATGAGTGCCATTTGTAACATAGCTTAATTGCATCTTATCACTGGAGGCATTAGATTAACAATAACACTGGTTAGACATGTCCCTAAGGTAACAGTGTGATCTCTTCATTTTACATGCGCCATTACATTAACAACAGCAAAAGGTTGGTATAAGGACATGCGACAGTGGACGCATTAGCACAATGTACCTACAAGGAGGCATAAAGTGGTGATGCCGAGTTTGTTCATGCTATGTGAGGGCAGCAAATCTAATCCTGATGACCTTTTACTATGTGAGGGCAGCAAATCTAATCCTGAGACCTTTTACTATGTGAGGGCAGCAAATCTAATCCTGAGACCTTTTACTATGTGAGGGCAGCAAATCTAATCCTGGAGACCGTTTACTATGTGATGCAGCAAATCTAATCCTGGACATACTCTGTTGACTTGTCCACCAGCCGCCACTTCCTATCCTTTTTTCAACCAATAATAGATCTGTTCCTTCTCCAGTTTGTACTGCGTTTTCCCATTATTTCCCTTTTCAGCCAAGAGACCGGTTGGGTATCCGGTATCTACTACTTTCACCATATTATTTCCTCTTTGAATCAAGTCCTAGATTCATGCCCCCCTTTCTTTGTTGTTTGAACAAAGCCCTAGATTCGAATGCATGAAGTAGCTTTACCTCTAAAAATACTAAAAATTTAGGTGGCTTTGGAAGAGCTGATGGGAGTACACTACTGGAATCAAGTACTTTGCCATCTGCCAGCTCTTTGCCGTCAGCTAGCGGACGGCAAAGAAGCTCTTTGCCATCAGCTACCAAAAAGCAGACAGCAATCTTTGCCGTCGGCTAGCGAACGGCAAAGAGGGAGGGGGCCCCACTGACGAGCTGCTTAAAAAAACATAACGGCCCCCCCTCTTTGCCGTCCGCTAGCAGACAGCAAAGAGAAAATAAGCAGACGGCAAAGGGGGGCACACGGCAAAGAGGGAGGGGCCCCACTAACATTAACGGCCGCGCCCCACACCGCCTCCCTCTCTCTCTCTCTCTCTCTCTCTCTCTTTTCTCTTCTTCACACGCGCGCCGCAGCCCCCAGCACTCGCCGCCGCCCCGTCGCCCCACCACCCCGTGTGGCGCCCCACCGCCCCGCCCCCGCCCCGTCGCTGCTGACGCCTGGCGCCCCACCGGCCCCCGCCCCGTCGCCCCCGCCGCCCTGCCGTCTGGGCGCCGCCGCGCCCCGGCCCCGTCACCACTTCCGCCCGGCGCCGCCGCCCCAGGCCGCCCCCCCCCCCCCCCCCCCCCCCCCCCGGCCGCCCTGCCCCCCTCCTCCACCCCAGGTGAGCTCTGCCTCCTTTTTTTTCCTTTTTTCTGTTTTTTTACTTTTAGGTTTATGTTTAGTTTAGATTTAGTTTTAGTTTTAGTTTTAGGTTTAGTTTTAGGTTTATAGGTTTAGTTTTAGTTTAGTTTTAGGTTTAGATTTAGTTTTTTCCTTTTTTCTGTTTTTTTAGTTTTAGGTTTAGGTTTAGTTTAGTTTTAGGAAAGAAGAAGAGAAAAAGAGGAGATGAGGAGAAGAAGAAGAGGAAAAAGGAAAGGAAGAAGAAGAAGAGGAGGAGGAGGAGAAGAAAAAATAAGAAGAGGAAGAAGAAGAAAAAAAAGAGGAGAGGAGGAGCAGAAGAAGAGGAAAAAGGAAAGGAGGAGGAAGAAGAAGAAGGAAAAAAGGAAGAAAAGGAAGAAGAGGAATAAGAAGAAAAGGAAAAAAGAGGGAAAAAACCCGACCCGACACGGTACCCCGACCCCGACCCGGCACCCCGACACGACACCCCGACCCCGAGACCCCGACCCCGACACCCCCACCCCGACCCCGACCCCGACCCCGACCCCGACACCCCGACCCCGAGCATGACCCGACACCCTGACCCCGACACCGACACGGCACCCCGACCCGACACCCCGACCCCGAGACCCCGACCCCGACCCTGACACCTCGATCGACCCGAGCCTGACCCGACACCCCGACCCCGAGCCTGACACGACACCCCTGACCCCGACACCACACCCGACCCCGAAACAACACCCCGACACCGACACGGCACTACCCCGACATCGACACGACACCCCGACCCCCCGCCCGAAACAGCACCCCGACCCCGACACGGCACCCCGACACCGACACGACACCCCGACCCCCGACACCTCCCAAAAAGGTGTTCTTTGGCCTTGCAGAGGCCGACGGGGTCATATATTTTTCGATTTTGTTATGAAAAACATCATATCTAATTGTGTTGATCGGGTAGTTTTAAATGTGCAGTTGTTTCATCGCTGCGAGGTTTGGTGTTCGACGACCTCACCGTGCGTTTGACGAGCTCTGCCCCTTCGTTCGTGGGTGAGCACAAATGACATGTCCTCCTCCCCCATTAATTATTTGATCTATTCCGATGAAACTTGATAGTTAGCTATATATGTGTCTTGAATCATCAGTATGCGTAACCAATATGTGTCTCCCGTTCGAAAGCGTCATAGTTATAAATATGCATGCATTTGCATATTTATAACCTTGATTCTTTCGAATTGTCCAACACTATCCATGGACAGCCCGAGTATGTGTAGATTGGGTTCGTTTTCCCATATGCTTTGCTCCGGATCCGACGCATAAATTTCGTCAGTGCCTCCCCTGTTGTTCTCCGGGTACACATCCTCTCTGTTTATTGCAGAGACGTGTATCAGGAGAACAGCGGGGAGGTGCTGCCAAAATTTTGCGTCGGATCTGGAGCATAGCATGGGAAAATGAACCCAATCTACACATACATGGGTGGGATTAGGACCTATCATTATCTATTAGAGTGTAGGTTGCATGGACGTAATAAAATTAACAAAGTAGATCAACTGATGAATATATACATGGTGAATTACATATATAATTGTTGTGTGTCCAGTAGCTCTGAAAGTCAAGATGAGTGACCGTGCGTGGATGTATACCGGTCACACTGGTCAGAACAAATGGAGCGCTGAATGGTTCACAAAAACCAAGGGGTTTGTGCAAGCCGCATTTGCAAATGGCCAGAAGAAAACCTGGTGCCCCTGTTTCTGGTGCGGCAATTGGGAAAATAAGATAGAGGCTGAAATGGGCAAACACCTGCAGAAGAGTGGTTTTACGCCCGATTATACGGTGTGGACATTTCATGGTGAGTCTGCCCAACGTGACCGAGCTGAGGTGGATCATCATCGCACCGACGAGCATGGTACCGGGATGGAAAACATGGTGCAAGACTATGATGATGCTCGGGATCCGGATGAGGAGATGGAGGAATCTGCAAAGGCCTTCAATGAAATGTTGGAGTCTTCAAAACGTCCGCTCCACGAGCACACTGAGCTTTGTCAGTTGGATGCCATCTCACAAGTAATGGCTCTGAAGGCTCAGTTCAACTTGGGCAGAGAATGCTATGACGCAATTATGATAGTATTTGGACGCTTTCTACCCAAAGGCCATGTAATGCCTGCAAACCTGTAACAGTCGGACAAAATCTTCCGTGCACTGAAGATGCCCTATGAGAAGATACATGCCTGTGAGAAAGGATGTGCCTTATTTAGGCTTGACTATGCGGACTTGAACTATTGTCCCATTTGCAAGTCTTCCAGGTATATTGTGGTAGACAACGGTATGGGTGAGAATACACAGACCAAAATCCCTGTTAGTGTTCTTCGGTATATGCCAATTGTACCAAGACTTCACTGTCTTTACATGGTCGAAGAGACGGCCAGACAGATGACATGGCACAAAACAGGCAAAAGAACCGAACTAGATGCAGATGGGAATTTGATGATGGTACACACATCGGATGGTGTTGCGTGGAAAAAGTTTGATGAATTACATGCTGACAAAGCGGCAGATCCGAGGCATCCTCGAGTCGGCATCAGCACGGATGGGTTCAGTGTGTTTGGTATGACGGCAGCCCAATAGAGTTGTTGGCCCGTATTTGTCTTTCCACTCAATCTCCCCCCCGGACAGATTATGCAAAGAAAGAACATTTTCCTGACGTTCATAATTCCAGGGCCCAACTATCCGGGGAAAAATATGAATGTGTACATGTAGCCGCTTAAGGACGAATTGCAAGAAGCCTGGGATAATGGGTTCAAGACATATGACGCCTTTAGCAAACGGAACTTCATAATGCGTGTCTGGTACATGTACTCTACGCATGACTTGCCGGCGTATGCGCTATTCGTTGGCTGGTGTGTGCATGGAAGGTTCCCGTGCCCCACATGCAAGGGAGCTCTTGAGTTTCGTTGGCTTCAGGCCGGTCGCAAGTTTTCTTGCTTCGACATGCATAGACAGTTCCTGGATCCTCGCCATAAGTTCACGAAAGACAAGAAGAACTTCATCAGGGGTAGAGTTGTCAAAAACTCTGCACCACCTGCATTGACAGGCCAACAGACCCTGGATCAGTTAAACGCTCTCGAGCCAGATCCACAACGTCCAGGGTACTTCAAGGGGTATAATACTAAGCACGTGTGGACTCACAAAACATGCTTATGGGATCTGCCTTACTTCAAAGACTCAGCTATCTTTCTCCATTACATTTTGTGCGCTTCCATCAATGATTACAAATGGTCATGTGAGTGGTGTTGTAGGCTGCTATACAGAGTGAGAGAGATAGAACGGAGAAACTTCTGGCGGAGGCGGCGGAGAGGCAGCGGGAGTTGGAGGAGAGGACGACAAAGATGTTGGAGGAGGAGAGGGCATGGAATGACATGCAGGCAAGGGCCATGTACGAGCTCCTTGTGGTAAGTTTCTTCTGCAGATTACTTGCTAGTCTTAACATTTGAGTCTCATTACTAACTAGTATGACTCTGTTGTGAAAACCAAATGTGCAGTCTGTGTGCGAGAAGTCCGGTCAGACCGCTCTGCCGATGCCAGTGATTGCTCCTGGGAGCACGGTGAGTTTAATTTGAATGGACATTACTTGCTAGTATTAACATTTGAGTGTCATAATGCTAACAAGACATTGGAAATGATCTTTGGTACAGCTTAACTCCAGAAACGCATCGCACGATCCTTCTCCAGCTACCGGCGCGAGCCAGCCCCCTCCTACACCTCCGTGATCACAGTAAGTTTCTCTAGTGTTTTGCTTAACAAATGCATAAAGACCTAGACTTAGCTTTATTTCCTCCAATATGCTTACCATAATGACCTAGAGTTAGCTTATTTTCCTCCAAAATGACTTAATAAGCTTACTGACCTCATAAACCATCCATTTTACCTAAGTTAGCTCTAAAATGATATGTACTTAGCTTACTTATGTCAAAAATTGCATAATTAACTTAGTTAGCTCATAAACGATCCATTTTACCTAAGTTAGCTCTAAAATGACTCATTTTACCTTAGTTAGCTTATAAGTGATCCAATTTATCCAAGTTAGCTCTAAAATGACCCATTTTACGTAGATTAGCTCCTAAATGATCCATTTTACCTACGTTAGCTTTAAAATGACACATTTCACCTAGGTTAGCTCAAAAATGACCCATTTCACCTAGGTTAGCTCCAAAATGACCCATCTTACCTAGGTTAGCTTATAAATGATCCAGTTTATCCAAGTTAGCTCTAAAATGACCAATTTATCTAGAGTAGCTCCTAAACGAATCCATTTCAACCTAAGTTAGCTAAAAACGGATACATTCACCTAAATTAGCTCTTATGATCCATTTTCAACTAAGTTAGCTCCAAAACGATCCATTTCACCTTAGTTAGCTCAAAAACGTGGCATTTCACCTTAGTTAGCTCATAACGACCCATTTCAACTTAGTAGCTCATAAATGATCCATTTCACCTAAGTTGGCTAAAAAACGATCCATTTCACCTTAGTTAGCTAAAAAAAGATTCCATTTCACCTTAGTTAGCTCAACGGCATTTCAACTAAGTTAGCCTCATAAATGATTCCATTTCACCTAAGTTGGCTCATAAATGATCCATTCACCTAAGTTAGCTAAAAAAACGATCCATTTCACCTTAGTTAGCTCAAAAATGATCCATTTCACCTTAGTTAGCCTCAAAAAAGATCCATTTCACCTTAAGTTAGGCTCAAAAAACGATCCATTTCACCTTAGTTAGCTCAAAACGATGGCCCTTCACCTTAGTTAGCTCATAAACGACCCATTTCAACTAAGTTAGCTCATAAAGGATCCATTTCAACTAAGTTAGCTCATAAACAACCCATTTCAACTTAGTTAGCTCATATATGATCCATTTCACCTAAGTTAGCTCATAAATGACATATACTTCTTGTTCTAGTCTTCTTCTTGTTCTATTCACCTATTTCTAACTTTCTTATTTACCATTTTGCAGATTTCACTCACTTCATGGAAGCTAGCTTGCTATGATGGAGTGCCTGATTTTTCTTTGCTAAAACTTTGCATTTGTATTCTAGCTTGCTATGATAGGACTTGGCTATGTTGATGAAACTTGCTATGTAATATGTATATGGAACAATGTGTATGGATGGAACTTGATGGAACTTGCTATGTTGATGAAACTTTCCTATGTAATATGTATATGGAATTATGTGCTGGATATGTGATATGTTCGTGCTGTTAAATATATCTATATATGTCATATATATTTGCTGTGAAAATTGTTGGATTAAAAAAAACAGAAAAAATGAGACAATATGCAGGCTCTTTGCCGTCTGCCACCGACGGCAAAGGGCTCTTTGCCATTAGCAGCCGACGGCAAAGAGGCCACGTGGCAGGCAACTGTGCTTCCTGGGAGGCTGACCAATTTGGTCAGTTTTCCTATAGTGGCTGACGGACAAAGGCTTTGCGTCGGCGGCGGACGGCAAAGAGTAAAAACTTTGCCTAAGTAGCGGACGGCAAAGGCCTGCCCGTGTAGTTGACGTCGGCTGAACATCATTCGGCGACTGCAAAGGCCTTCCCGAAGTTTGCCATCAGCGGCGGACGGCACAAAGGCCTTGCCTTAACCACCTAACGGAGTAACAGCAATTTATTGCCGTCTGCACTCTTTGCCGTCCGCTGCTAATGGCAAAGGCCCCTTTGCCGTCAGCCGCCCGAAGCAGACGGAAAGTAGCTCTTTGCGAACCTTACTTTGCCGTCCGCGGCAGACGGCAAAGACCTTTGCCGTCAGCCATCCATGCCTTTGCCGTCTGCCGTGGCAGATGGCAAAGTAGCTGATTCCTGTAGTGGTAGAAAAAGATGCACATGCAGACACGTGGGGAGCTGGGGTAGTTGAGCAAGGGCGCTTTCGAAGAACTTATACCTGAGGGTCGCCGAGATGTCGGCGGCAGCAGGTCGGATCTGCGGACAATACGGCAGGGAGGAAGAAGGGTCGGAGGACCTCCCGAGCCGGCGCTGTGTCGGAGAGAACGACACGGGCAGAGGATCGTGCCCCTCCGGCAGCTGTCGGTTTCCTCCCTTAGCGGCGATGACCGCGTGAACGATGCACCTTTTAGTCCTCTACACACACCGGCTGAAGGGATCCGGCCGGATCTGTGACCAGCGGTGAGCAGAGAGAAAATGTCGCTACCGCTGTCTTGTTTATATCTGGAGAGGATGAGAGAATGAAGAGAGCATCCCTAGTAAAGCAAGCGCTCAGGCCCCTGCGCCCATATATAGTTGAGTGATTATCTAGTTTTTCTCCACAACAAGTGTTTCAATTTGTGTACGTTGCATTAAAGAAAAGAAACTCTCTATTTAAGGTGACTACTATACGACTCCTACTTACTACTACTAATAGTACTAGAGTATTGTTCACTTGTGCTCCCCGCCCCTCCATTCATTGAACAACCCCACGGATGAATAAACATATAGTACTTACTGTATTTATATAGAACGAACAAGCTCGAACTATTTTCGCGTAGTTAAAAGTTGAGGGCGGGGCTTTTCCCGGGCAGTACACGCGGCAGTTTTTGGGTAGGCGGTTTGACAGAGAGGCGAGGAGGGTGAGCGAGTGGGGCCGTGCGATTTGACGGCGTGTTACTGCTGGAAAGACTTGTGATATAACCACTCAGTATAGTCATGAATGAGTGGCGCTCCGACCGGGGTGATGCCCCCCTTCCATTCCGCGCTCTAATCTGGTGCATGACACGTCGACCCGGATGCTGGCTCTCCCACATGTCAGAGTAGTAATAAGGAGCAAAGAATGATGTGGTATATAGTAGTACTATAATACTCCCTCCGTTCCTAAATATAAGTCTTTGGAGAGATTTCACCATGGACCACATACAGAGAAAAATGAGTGAATCTACACATAAAATGCATCTATATACATCTGTATGTGGTCCACAGTGAAATATCTATGAAGACTTATATTTAGGAACGGAGGGAGTACTACTCAGGTCGGAGGATCCACTGCTGCATGTCCATCCACTGCAAGCGGGATGGATAGCTTGTTGTAGAAGTACTACTAAGTAAAAGCCTGTCCTCGTTTGCGAGCAACCGCGCGCATTGGTGAGGGAGAAGGCGTGTAGTAAAATCAAGCTTCTCCTCATTGTACGAGTTGACGCGACACATCATAGCACTGGCCCCACATGCTTATCTCTAAACTTGGCTGAAAGACCAGAAGTGTACAATATATTTGCTGCAACCTCTAACATTTACCCGCCATAAATTAAAATATATGTGGCCGTATGCATCGTTCTGATGCAGAGGCCGGGGAGTCCCCCCTTTTCGAAGAAAAAAACAAATTAAAATATATATTCCTGTCTTGACCAGATGAGCGTGCAAACTACAATCACCAGGGTGTCAGGTAGGGCCAGAAGACTATTTTATTTTTTTTAAAAACTTCGAGACGGCCACATAGCATGGAGCCGACCCCAACGATTTTAAGCTTACAGGCACGGTACATGCTATCCTAGACTACTGTACACATGAAACTTCCACACGAGCGTCTGGGCTGCGCTTGGCTCTTCACCTCTTCGGGAAGTTGAACAATGATGGAGTACTACTGCACTGGAGGAGTACTACGGTACGCTTCTGGCCATCTGACACCGATTGAACTACTGCATGTCCACCGCGTGCGGGAGGGAGAGCGTGTAGCGAAAGCTTCTCCTAGTCTTGCCAGCCACTATGCTCATGGGCGAGGGAGGGACGCTCCTACTTTTGCGTGTATGACAGGTGGGCCCGACAGGTGTGTGGCCAACCTGTCATACAGCCAAAGGTAGGTGCAGTTAAGTCGGCGAGGGAGAGGATAATCAAACTTCTCGTTGATGTACGAGTTGACGCGACACATCAAAGCACTGCACTCAATACATTTCAATAATTAGCGTTTACCGATGCATTAATTACAACTTATGCATGCATGCCGTGACTCTCCTTTTGATACTTGCATGTGTTGATTTAATGCACCTTGAAGTAATATAAAATATGTGACGGTAAAGCTTTGTAATACCCCGGCCCAAGTCGGGAGATGGTTGTGCACGAGGAGGGCGAGATCATGCAGACCGAACAGGACCCGACGATGGAGCTCTCTAAGGTCTCGATGGACCTCACCGTGCTCCACTGCCCCTTGTGCCTCCGCCCCTTGACACCTCCAGTGTATGAGGTTCGAATACACCTCGTCCGTTCGGTTGATTGAGCAAGGTGCAGGTTTCTTGATTGATGTGTTGTTCGATTGATTTCTGCAGTGCAAGGGAGGGCACCTGGCCTGCGCAGACTGCCGCGTCGAGCGCCCCGGGAACCAGCGGCAGTGCCAGAAGTGCGAGCGCGGCGGTGGCTTCGACGTGCCGAACACGGCGGTGGACTCCGTCCTTTCGTCGGTGAGGGTGGAGTGCCCGCCCGAAGGCTGTGGGCTCTACGTCACTTACCACAAGCTCGCCGATCACCAGCGTGTGTCTGCTCGCGCCCTGCAAATGCCCCGTGCCCGTCTGCAGCTACGAAGGCCCGCTGCCGGCGCTCTACCACCACATCAGCATCGCGCATCCCATGCCCGTGCATGGGATCTAGTACGGCAAGGTGCACCAGCTGCAAGTGCCACTGTCGGAGCCACGGCTCTTGCTGTTCGCGGAGGAGGACCGCCGCGCGTTGTTCTTGGTCGGCGACGTGCTCAACATCGGCGCGCCTATCATTGTGTCGGCCGTCTACATCAGAGCGGGGGCGTCCCCACTGCCGCACTACGTGGCCAAGCTGTGGGCGAACGGCCCGCTGGGGGAGCCCAAAGGCACAACCGACGCCGTCAAGGTGGAAATGGAGGTGACAAGCAACAAGGATCCCGGCGACATCGACGTGCAGGAGCTGACCTTCTTGACAGTTCCGCCCAAGCTGCTAGCCGGGGCTAAGCTTGTGTCCCTCCACATTCAGATTGACAAGCTCACGTCCTAAATGTTTCTACAGTGCCTTCTGTTTATCTTAGTAATATGCTAATATAGGGATTACCTTGGTCTACTTTAGCTTAAGAAATGGTGGGATTTGGTGGGGATAAAAAATTATGTTTAGCAATGCATTAATTGCAATGCATGCATGCATAAAATACATGCATTGGTCAATTTTCTCTTAATACTTGCATGCAATGATTTAATGCACCTTGGAATCTGAACATGTGTTAGGGAACAACCAAATTGAGCCATATAAAATGGAAAAACTAAAATTTTGAGATAAGCCCTATAAAACCGGAAAGGAGGGAGTAGAAAAAGAAGTACTCCATCCGGGAATAGTGCCGCACTTCGAAACTTGAACCGTCAATAATTTTTGAGCTTGCGTCTCGTCACATTCCAAATTACTCCACGCTATATTGAATTGCAAACCTGTTCACACCGATCACAACCTAAACGGTTTCCCACTTAGGAGCGTATTAGTTCTCGGTTATAAATACTAGTATGCCAAGATGACTGCGCATTCCTCCTCAACTCCTCATCGACAAAAACAAACAAGCCATTCAGCATCCTTCCCTTGTGTCTGCCACGGCCGGCGTGAGTTTTGGGTCGAGAGATTGCCACCAGGGAGAGGCGAGCATGGAAGCAGAAGCACGAGAGATGTCCCGCCTCGCTGCGAGAGCAGCCGACATGTCCCGCCGTGCGGAAGTAGAAGCACAGAGGTCCCTCCACGCCGCTGAAGCACCACGGAGGTCTGGTCGCGCCGTCGATGCAACAGACTGGTCCGGCCGCGCCGCGGAAGCAGCAGAGATGTCCCGCTGCGCCACGAATGCGGCAGAGATGTCCCGCCGCTCCACGATGGCCTGGGAAAATTTCTCGCGTGCAGGCGACGACTGTTACAGGCGCATGCATGCGATCGTCCATGGCCAGATGGATCAGATCTCCCATTTTGCGAGGTTGTAGGATGACATGAAAGCCTTGTTTGAACAGGATATCGGCGCACTAAGGGAGGGCAATGAGAGGCTCCGGGCCGAGCGCGACCTGTTGAGGGAGAAGATCGTCCGAATGTAGACCAGCAGGAGGAGACAAGTGACTTGTTGAAGAGGACAAATATCATCGCCAAGAAACTTATGGACGAGAATGACATGCTCCGCAATGAGCGCCAAAGGTTGGTGGAGGAATCCGTGGATGTTCTCAAGCAGCGTCTTGAGGACACGAAAGAGCTCATCGCCGCTCGCCGCGGAGAGTAGTTCCCGTGGCCTGCAGCAATGCATCAAGAAAGTAGAGATTAGCGAGCCAGTTCCTTGTCTTCCTTCTTCTTTTGCCCTTGTGTATTTCGGGCATAGCAGCATGTGGCTTTTTTTAATTATCTTTCTAATTATGTAAGACAATTAATCGTCCTTATCTTTCTATGGAAGATCAATGTTGCGAGGCTGGGATGAAGAAAACTCTTGCTGTGGCGACCCGGGCGTTGTTGTTCTTCTAGTTACTGCTGGGCTTCCTTCAGTTACCTGGTTTCTTTTGATGTAATAATCGGTTTAGGATGTGGATTGTGTCGTCGGTTGTAATGTTGGGTTCTAGCGCGGATGTTTGGCCTTTGTTGGCCTCTTGGGATGTTGCGATTTCAATCTGGTAGCTTTTAGTCCTTCGTGTTAGGCTGGAGTTGTGCTGAACTTGTTGTGAATTGTGGTGGTTTTCAGTAATGAAAATCGGAAGGGACAAGCCCTTCTATGATCAAAAAAAATTTAATCGTCCTTATATATTCATCAGTCTTGCTATAAGTCGCAGTAGATGCTATATAGGTCCGTCGGATCTTACATCAAGATCCGTGCTTTCAAATTTTCTTTTTTCTCTCTTAAATCTCAGTCGAGTGAGACATAGCCACACCATTAAACAAAGGCTCGGGCGCCATTAATGGAGACCCTGGGAGAGAGGTGGACGGCAGACGGAGGTCAAAGGGCTCTCCTCCCGATAAGCACGTGCAGGGGTCTGATCGCACGCCTCTCGTACTACTCAAATAGCTACCCTGCACGGCGCCTCCTAGCTAATAGAAAATGGGGACGCGTGACGGCACATAAATGGTACTAGTAAGTAGAACGCCCACGGTTTCAAAAATACTTGTGTTTCTGATTGTAACGTGAGAGCACTTGTTCCAAAATGACTTTGTTGATTGTTAATGTGTGCGCCTGCGCAAATCGGACTGCAAATTTACCACAGCATGTTGGTGCCATGTCATGGCACCAAGCCAAGTTTTATTATTTTCATGCGTGTTTTGGATTTACAGGAATTAAAAAACTAAGTTTCTCAATGTTTCCAACCCAGCCACGACGCCTAGAATTTTGAATTTCATTCCCATTTCTTGCATGTAACCTAGAAATTTACCCGGGGACACACATGTGATTTTTCAACCAACTTTGGTGCACTGGAAAATGTGCTTGTACTTCAAATTTGAATTATGCACACAAAGGTGACCCGTTCCCTCCCAGAACCACAAGCCTTCTTGAGAGAAGCTCCGATTTGCAAGAAGCTTATACCAAAATTTGTTCCTATTCGGCCAATTTTTTTTACCATGGCATGGTACTACCATCACATGACACCATGCAAGTTACATGATTTTAAAACCAAGTTTCTCAATGTTCTCGACCGAGCCACGATGCCCAGATGTTTGAATTTGATTCTCATTTTTTGCATGGGACCTAGAAATTCACCTGAGGACACAAATGTGATTTTTCAACCAACTTTGGTGCACGGGAGCATGTGCTTGTAGTTCAAATTTGAATTATGCACATTAAATGACCAAAAACTCAATTAATGTGTAAATAAGACCAAACGAAGCCGGAATAATTTGAAAATTTAAAAGGGCACTCATGTAGTTCTATGTTGCCTTTGTAAATAAACTCAAGGTGGACAACGTATATCGTTTCGCACTCAAAGATGGCACGTTCCCTCTCAGAACAACGAGCCTTCTTGAGAGAAGCTTGGGTTTGCAAGAAGCTTATACCAAAATCTATTCCTATTCGGCCAATTTTTTTACCACAACATGGTAGTACCATGACATGACATCCACGCCAAGTTTCATGATTTTCAGACATGTTTTGGATTTACAAGAATTTTAAAACCAAGTTTCTCAATGTTCTCGGCCAAGCCACGATGCCCAGATGTTTGAATTTGATTCTTATTTCTTGCATGGGACCTAGAAATTCACCCGAGGACACAAATGTGATTTTTCAACCAATTTTGGTGCACGAGAGCATGTGCTTGTAGTTCAAATTTGACTTATGCACATTAAATGACCAGAAACTCAATTAATGTATAAAAAACGACAAACGAACCCGGAATAATTCCAAAATTTAACAGGGCACTAATGTAGTTCTATGTTGCCTTTGTTAAACTCAAGGGGGGCAGCGTATATCGTTTCACACTCAAAGGTGGCACGTTCCCCCTTAGAACCACGAGCTTCCAAATCAGCCCAATTTTTTACCACAACATGTTAGTGCCATGACATGACACCATGCCAAGTTTCATGATTTCCAGGTGAGTTTTGGATTTACATGAATTTAAAATTAAAGTTTCTTGATGTTCTCGATCGAGTAATGACGCCCAGATCTTTGAATTTCATTCTCATTTCTTCCATGGGACCTAGAAATTCAACCAAGGACACACATGTGATTTTTCAACCCACTTTGGTGCACCAGAGCATGTGCATGCAATTCATATTTAGATTATGCACATTAAAAGTCCAGAAACTCAATTAATGTATAAAAAGGCCAAATGAACCCGAAATAATTCCAAAATTTAACAGGGCACTCATATAGTTCTATGTTGCCTCTGTAAATAAAATCAGGGGGAGGCAGCGTATATCGTTTCGCACACAAAGGTGACACGTTCCCTCTCAGAACCACGAGGCTTGTTGAGAGAATCTCCAGTTTTGCAAGAGGCTTATATGAAAACTTGTCCCAATTCAGCCAAAAATTATACGTATGAAAACAGGTTTTAGATTATCCCAAACATCTCGCTACCTAGACCAATAATGTACTATGATTTGAATTCAACATAAAATGGATACAAATATTTTGGAGAGTGTATGGTACATGTAGTTCATAGTGAAATATGATTACTGCTATATGTATGTTTTTTGTTATCAAGATAATATTTAAATTATTGTATAACTTGACAACAATCGTATTCAAATAAGGAAAATTGATTCAAATTTAGTCCATATGGTAGACGACAATATATATGTTCACATGGTGGAGTAAAATGTTCATATATGATGGAAGATCAAAATATACGACTACATCAATTATAAACCGCAAGGTCACCTAACTATATATTCGAATTCAACATAACATGGACTCAAAAATTGAAATTCGAGATCATGGCATCTGTAATCATATAAAAAGGGACATTACTCTTTCTTTGGTGGGAATTGATTTTTTTTTGTTCTTGTTGAGGGAAGTGCGAATCGATTTGGTACTGTGCAGGGTAATCTTGTTCTCCCGATTTTTTTTACATTTTTCTTGTAGTTTTTTCAATGGCATCTATAGCAATATAGTAAAAGGGGACATGACTCTCTTGTGTCTTGTATGAATTGTTTTTTTACACGTTAAGTTTGTTCTGCCGAACAAGGAATCCGCACCTTGTTATCCCAAAATTTTCAAGCTCGAGTATCTTTTGTCTCACCTGCTTTGAAACTCCCGCTTCTTCAACCCGCACTGCGCCTTGTTATCCCAAAATTTTGACGCGCGCGAGAACTCCCTCCTCATCCGGAATCACTCCCGCAGCCCAAACACGCGAAATCCCCCTTCTACCCCTCAGCCGGAAATGAAGCTCCACGTCGCGGTGTCAAAACCGGTGGGGGTATGCTGGTAACTTACCCTACATTTCGGACAAGCGCGTCCCTAAGATTGGCTCCCCCTCCCCCTTTTCCCCCCCATTCGTACACAGAGGCCACCAAAACCCGCGAAACCCCACGCTCCTCCGTCGGTCTCCCGACCGCCGCCCAGCCGGAGACTCTTCCCCGACTACTCGTCCACCGCAACAGCTCGCCGTCCCTCATCCGCCACACCGGACGAGGATCCGTTGTCAATCTCGTCGTCCCGCCGGATCAGCCGCCACGTCCTCAAACTCCAAGGAGCTGCCCCGACGTTCTCCTCGTCTATCGCGCCACCTCAATCCCCATAGCGCCATCTTGACCTGTCCCACCGGAACCGCAGCACCCTCACCAATTCCTCCGATGAAGACTAGGCCAACTCGGCGCAACCAAAGAGGTTCTGCACTCACCGCTGCATTTTATCTTTTATTCAATCTCAGGGGGCTGCTGGTGCTCGATACCGAGCAGACATGGCATGTCTCCATCGACGGCGCCGTCGCCGGCCACATCATCCACGGCGTCTGTCCCCCATGTCATTGCTTCCTCGGCGGCGACTTCCACAACAGCACTAGCTGCAGCTGCTCCAGCTCTCGCTCGCGCTGCAGCTCTGTTCTTGCTGTCGGTCACGCTGCTGCACTGCTCCTGCTTTCGTTCATGCTGCTGCTCTGTTGTTGCTCTCGCTTGCGCTGCTGCTGCTGTAAGACCTCCGACAGCTACAGGAGTTGCTGCTTTAGCACTCGCTCGTGGTGCTACTGCACGACTTGCTCTCTGCTAGTGCGTTCCCTGCTAGAGCGTCTGCTGATTTAGATCACTGCTTCTCTGCTACTAGTGCTCGAATGCCCTAAACATCTATTGCAATGCTCTGTTACTAGTTCAATCAGTTTCGATAGTAAAATTCAGTTTCGATTGTCTTCTTGTTCACTGGACGGTAATCAACACAAAGTCGGTCCGTTCCATCCTTCTTCTTCACAAAAAGAACACCACAACCCCACGGAGAAGAACTAGGCCGGTTGAGACCCATTTTCTCTTGCATATCGAGTTGCTTCTTCAGCTCCTTCAACTCTTCAGGTCCGAGCTTGTAAGGACGTTTGCACACAGGTTCCGTACCAGGCTCAAGATCAATAACGAATTCAACTGGCCGGTGCGGAGGCATTCCTGGAAGCTCTTCTGGAAAGACGTCTTGATATTCGCAAACGACTGGAATATGAGAGATGGCATCCAATTCACCCTTCTCATTGAGAGAGAACAGACGGATAGTATCATCACGAGCGGCAAAGACAATTACATCCTCAAACGAATGAGTCAATTGAATCTGCCTGGCTGCACAATCAAGCTGAGCCTTGTGCTTAGAAAGCCAATCCATTCCGAGAATAAGATAAATATCCGAGTCACCAAGAACATATGGAGAGGACAAGAACTTATAGTCACCCAAAGTGATAGTAACATCCGGAACGCATACTCGAGATGTCATTTGACGGGCAGAGAGACGATAGCCAACGGCTTCGGCAACACTTGAGTAACAAAATCATGCTTAGATGCAAAAGGTCTCAAGATGAAACAATGCGATGCACCCGTGTCAAAAAGAACTTTTGCAGGAATATCATTAACAGGAAGGTTACCCATGATCACATCTGACGAGTCCTCTGCCTGAGCTGCATTCATCAAATTGACCTTGGCATGCTTGGGGTTATGCTTGACCACAGCTGTACTTGCCGATCTGACAGGAGGAGGAGGAGGAAGACGCCTCTG
Organism: Triticum urartu; assembly: GCF_003073215.2. Classification (NCBI taxonomy): domain Eukaryota; kingdom Viridiplantae; phylum Streptophyta; class Magnoliopsida; order Poales; family Poaceae; genus Triticum; species Triticum urartu. The sequence goes on along the minus strand of NC_053025.1, from coordinate 125,476,267 downwards.
GTTGAAACACTTGTTGGCATAGCGACCCTTCTGTTGACACTTGTTGCACGTGACCTCTGAAAGCGGACGGTGATACGGAGCACTCGATCTTGGAGCTTGAGACGAAGTCTTGTTTTGAAAGCTAGGGTTGGGTGGGTGGTAAGAACCACTGCCACCTTTGCTCTTCTGCTGATACGGCTGACGGAACGGAGGAGGAGGAAGCCAAAACTTCTGCTGCTTGGTCACTTGAGTAGAGGAAGAAGGAGTAACATCTCTGACTCGCTTCTCGGAAGCATCACACCTCAACTGAGCAGCCTCTTTCTTAAGTGCCTTGTTGTAGAACTCATCGTATCTCAAGGGCTCGAAGAGAACAAGAGCAAGCTGAATGTCTTCTCTGAGACCACCCCTGAACTGGTATATCATGCTCTTCTCATCAGGGACGTCCTGCTTGGCAAAGCGGGCGAGCTTCTGGAACAACTTGTTGTAGTCATAGACAGACAAAGAGCCTTGCTTCAGATTGCGGAATTCCTCACGCTTGCTTTCAACCACGCTCTGCGGAATATGATGAGCTCGGAAATCTCGACGGAAATCATCCCAAGTGATAACATGTCCACCTCTAGAGTCCTTGTACTGCTGGAACCATTCTGCAGCTTGATCTTTGAGTTGGAAGGAAGTGAACTTAACAAAGTCCTCAGGCCTGACGTTGCTGCACTCGAAATGCTTGTAGATATCCACGAGCCAATCATCAGCGTCTGTTGGCTCGACACAGTTACTGAAGGTCTCTGGCTGGTTAGCTAGGAACTGGTTGAGTGTAGCAAACTGATTTTGATTGTTGCCATGGCATTGATTCCCTTGGTTGCGCTCTTGTAAGAGTTGCATGATCAGCTGCGTGTTGGCATTGGTAGCGGCCATCACAGCTTGCCATGCCTCCGGAGGAGGTGGAGGTGGTGGCGGATCAGGATTCGGAGTCGTGCGCGTTGGAGGAGCCATCCTGAAGAGGTTGACCACCATTAGCACATTGATAGACAAATAATGAAGCTGAATCCAACGGAATGAAAATTGCAACATATAGTCTTCACATCCGAACAAAATGAACGAATGCATTCCTCTTGAAATGGTCACATATCCATAAATTGAGAAGCCACGCAGAATTAAGGTAGAGAAATAAATCAACAAGGTACGGATCAAGAACGAATAATCAGTAAGAAATCCCAATCTCAAACCAATATCCGTGGAAGAAGAACTAGAGCTACTAGAATTCCCACCTATGAAACTCCCGAACCTTCCCGGTTATGCAATCAGGTGTTGGGGATACAGGGGAAGCATAATATCTCACCCAAACTAGCAAATCCTACATCCAGCTGTATCCATCCTTCAACACATAACCAAGAAACCTTCGGAAACCATCTACCTCAACCTTTGAAAAGCATCCGTTATACAAGTTATGGCGATACTCCCGAACTCCCGCCCCAGTACTGGGTGGCGTCGAGGTTATCTCACCAACGAACTGCATAAAAGAGGTTTTCAATGTCGGCGTACTAAACTCAGGTATTCCAGAATTATGATGACAACACCTCAGAGCTCAACTCCCCGGGACACTTCCACTAAACCCCTGACAGGAGGCACCAAGTCAATGTTCTCATCATAAAACCATCGGAACGATTCCAAGATACCCACGTGATCCTAAAATTTTTTGTAGTGAAATTTGAGAAGAGAAGAGTCAAAACTCTACGTCAGGAAACCTTACCAGAGCGATGAGGAGACTGGGAAGTACAAAGAATTCCTAATCTCTCCGATATATAATTCCTAAAAGACTCAAAACATCTTTTCTAGACACAACTCGACCACTAAAAACGATCAAGCAATGGGGCTCCTACGGTCGGGGAAGGCTCTGATTACCAACTTGTAACACCCTCGGTGCGACTATAGCTCCCACGTGTCGAGGCACGACTTAGAGATATAATCGCATTGAAGGCATATGTCGCAAGTTAGGCAATCTTCACAACATCCCATGTAATAAGATAATAAAAAGGGAGATAACATAGTTGGCTTACACTCGCCACGTCAATCAAGTACATAAATAACATTACATAAACCAAACACTCATGGCCCGACTACGGCGCCAAAATAAAAGAGAACCCAACATGCGACACGGTCCCAATCACCCCCAACTGGGCACCACTACTGATCATCGGGAAAGGAAACGTAGTGTCGTTGAGAGTCTTCATCGAACTCCTACTTGAGCTCATACGCGTCTCCTGGAGCGGAATCAACAGGCCCTGCATCTGGTGTAATAGTAATCTGTGAGCCACAGGGACTCAGCAATCTCGCACCTATCAATGCTTTAGAAGCAGGTATATGTGGAGCTGCAGCAAGCGTAGCAAATATGGTGTAACTTATTCGCAAAAGAGAGCGAGAAGAGGAGGCAAAGCACGAGCGAGAAACTAGAGACAACCTGCGCAAACATTACTCCAACACCGTGTCCACTTCCCGGACTCCGCCGAGAAGAGGCCATCACGGTAACACACTCAGGATTCATTTTAGTTAAGTTAAGGTTCAAGTTATCTACAACCGGACATTAACAAATTCCCATCTGCCCATAACCGCGGGCACGGCTTTCGAAAGTTCAAATCCCTGCAGGGGAGTCCCAACTTAGCCCATGACAAGCTCTCACGGTCAACGAAGGAATAGACTCCTCCCAAGACGTTCCGATCGGACTCGGTATCTCGGTAATTCAAGACACTTCGACAGGTTAAAACAAGTCCAGCAACACCGCCCGAATGTGCCGACAAATCCCGATAGGAGCTGCACATATCTCTTTCTCAAGGCACACTCAGATGAGCCAGACGTCGGGTAGGCCAGCCCAGAGTTTCCCCTGGTAGCCCCGGACATCGCTCGGTGGGACCAACACTCAGAGGAGCACTGGCCCGGGGGGGGGGTTAAAATAAGATGACCCTTGAGTCTGCAGAACCCATGGGAAAGAAAAGGCTAGGTGGCAAATGGTAAAACCAAGGTTGGGCATTGCTGGAAAAGCTTTAATCAAGGCGAACTATCAAGGGGTTCCCATTATAACCCAACCGCGTAAGGAACGCAAAATCCGGGAACATAACACCGATATGACGGAAACTAGGGCGGCAAGAGTGGAACAAAACACTAGGCGAGAGGCCGAGCCTTCCACCTTTTACCAAGTTATATAGATGCATTAGATAACATGGCAATATAATGATATCCCAACAAGTAAATAAGTTCCAACAAGGAACGGCCTCCAATCTTCACCTGCAACTAGCAACGCTATAAGAGGGGCTGAGCAAAGCGGTAACATAGCCAATCAACGGTTTGCTAGGAAATGGTGGGTTAGAGGTTTGACATGGCAATTTGGGAGGCTTGCAAGCAAGTGGTAGGCATCGTAGCAATGGCATAGCAAAAAGAGCGAGCAAACTAGCATAGCAAAGATAGTAGTGATTTCGAGGGTATGATCATCTTGCCTGCACAGTTGTCAGAGTTGACTGGATCCTCAAAAGCAAACTCAACGGGCTCCTCGTTAGCGAACTCGTCTCCCGGCTCTACCCAAACAAGACAAACAAGCAACAAGGATACAATCAACCACGTGCAAACTCAAACAACACAATGCAAAGACGATATGCTATGCGGGATGCGATGCGGGATGCAAAATGAAAGATATGACAGGAATTGCATGAACCTGGCCTCAGCATGGAAATCCAAGTGTTGCACTGGAAAGATGAGATGAAATCTCTTGAAAACGATATAAAGAACGCCGGAATCGGAGTTACGGTTTGGAAATGGCGAGCGATTCAAAAATGACACCGGTCTGCGATTTACAGCAAGTAGCCATATAAATGCAACGAGATGAACATGTTACAGCACCCAAACATGACAACAAAATACATGGTAGGGATGCACACAAGATGCTTAACAAAAGTCTAGCACTGAGCTACGGCCAAATCATCCATTAACAGGTTCAAACAAGCATGGCAAAAATGCAAATGGCAAACAGATCTTAGACTTAGTGAAATCAACACTTGTCTGGAATTTCAGATCAGGTAGCCCTCTTCGGAGCAACAAAACTACATGCTACAGGACCTGAACATGGCAAAGTAAAGCATGGCTGGAGCTACTCAAAGAGCTTAACAAAAGTCCCTTTGTGACCTTGAGCCAAAAGGGATCAGAAAATACAATTGCAAGCACGTGAACATAGCAAAAACATAATCAGTTTTCAGACTTAGTGAAAAACTGACACATGCTGAAATATAACTCAATAGGCATGTTTACGAGCTCGATGCACTCACTACGGTGAAAGTCATGGAAAGACAAGCATACATCATCAAGAAGGCACAAAATTAAATCTAGACATGGCAAAGAACAATAGCATAGCATGCACGGATCAACTACAACATCACCGGCAAAATTGCAAACAGTTGACAATCTGCCCAGATTCACGATGTAGCAAAAGTAGAGCTCGACTGACTCAAGCTAGGTTGCTCCATAATTGCAAACAAAGACATGGTGGATAGAGCACTACAATATTAACAAAACATCCTTACTGATCATCCTCAAAAAAGGCACGGATCACTAGGAAACAACATGAACATTTGGCATCATGAGATAAAGAGGTCAAGGACTTAGTAAAATTACTAAGTCCCTGAAAACAGAATTAGCAATGCACCACTTTGCAAGCTTGCACTAGTCACCACACACATCACAAAAATACATGGGTTGCACCTCTGGGAAGATGACAAAACCCTTAACAAAACATATGTAGAGCATCAGGACATAGCATGCACACAATAATCATGGCAAAAATGAAAAAACCTAAATGGAATAGCAGATCTGACAATTATCTCAAGTAGCCCCCTCTTCTAACAGCATTTTGGGCATCAGATGACTCAAATGAAAATGACGCATGGAACGAAATGATCTACTCTCTGAGATGAACATTTTGATATGCTATATGCATGAATGGAGCTACGGATGCAAAGTTACGGGGCCATCAACATGAGCACTTTGGACTGAAAATATCAGGGGACTTAGAAAAAAACACCCTCAGGATCTAGGGTTTGACGGTGCGCGAACCGAGGCGGCGGCGGGCACTGTTCACGGCGGGGATGGAGCTCGCCTGAGCGGGATGACGGTGGCGAGGTGCTCCCGGGCCGGATATCGCCGGATCCGGCCGGCGGGGAGCCGGAGAGGCGGCGGGGCGGCGGCCACGGCGCGGCGGCGGTGGTTGGTGGCGGCGGGCGCGGACGCGGCGGGGCGGCGGCCACGGGCGCGGCGGCGGGTGGGGGCGGCGCGGACGCGGCGGCGGCGGCGGCCGGAGCTCGGCCTGGGGGCGGCGCGGCGAGCTCGACCGGCGAGGCGGCGGCGCGCGGCGGCCGGCGGGGTCCGGTCCGGGCGGAGACGGGCGCGGGCGGCGGAGATCGGGCGCGGGCGGCGGAGGCCTTTGGGCCGGGGCCGGAGGCGGGCCCGGCGGGCCGGCTGGGAAGTGGGCGCGGGGCGCGGACAGGTGGCGGCCGGCGGTTGGCGGCGGTGACGGGCGGACGTTGTCCGGCTCCCCCGGACACGTCCGGCGGCGACGGAGACGGATTTTTAGGGTTTGAGGACGAGGGGATCCGGATTTTCGGGGAGGGGGGGTATAAATAGGCATAGGGAGCTAGGAGAGTCCAAATGAGGTGCGGTTTTCGGCCACGCGATCGTGATCGAACGATCTAGATGATGGAGAAGGCTTCGGTTCAGGTTTAGGTGGGTTTTGGGCCAAATTGGAAGGGTGTTGGGCTGCAACAAACACGAGGCCTTTTCGGTCCCTCGGTTAACCGTTGGAGTATTAAAGGAAGTCCAAATGATATGAAACTTGACGAAGTCCAAATGATACGAAACTTGACAGGCGGTCTACCGGTAGTAAACAAAGGCTGCTTGGCAAGTCTCGGTCCAATCCGAAAATGTTTAATCCCCACACACGAAAGAAAGCTAGAAAAGACCACCGAAGGAGAACGAAGTGCTGGAATGCAAAACAGACGACGGGGAAAATGCTCGAATGCATGAGACGAACACGTATGCAAATGCAATGCACATGATGACATGATATGAGATGCATGACAACGGCAACAACACACGGAGACAAAGAACCCGAACTCGAGGAAATAAATATAACTTAATGCCGGAAATGGCAAGAGTTGGAGTACAAATTGGGAAAGTTACATCCGGGGTGTTACAGTCGTCCTTCGCCTATGATCGCAGGAGCTCCTCCTGAGGGGGAACGCTCGCGCCCGAGGCACCAGCTGGCCCGAACACCTCCGCCTGCAACACCGGGGCAGCAGGACTGCTTCTTCCTCACCTCGCATCATGCCGTCGTCAGCTAACCCCGCCTCTGCTTCGAGCGACTGAACGAAGACGCACCTAGCCCCGCCTCTTTCCAGCAAGCGCGCCCACCGGCGTTGACCATCACCACCAGGCCGCTGCCTTGTCGTTCCTCTCCGTCCGTGCTACTTCGGGACCCCGATGCCACCTCGCTGCCGACGACAACCAGGTCACGCCATCCTCCTCCTCTTTCTTTTCCTTCTCTTCCTATTTCTTCTTCCCTGGGTCTCTCAGCTCTCCCTCTCTTCTCTGTTGGGCAGGAGCCTCGCCAACGGAAGCCACACGCCGCTGCATTCTCGCGCCGGCAGCAAGCCCCAACGCTGGCGCCCATCTCCAAGCCGCCGCTTTGCCCCGCGAGCCCTCCTGCAAGCTGTTGTCATTGCTGAATCAGGGAACGCCATGGCCGCCTCCAGCCTGAACTCCTGCGCCCGCACCTGCAGATCGCCGCCCCAGCCACGTCTCCATGTCCTTTGGATGCTAGCGCCTTGCTTGGACCTCACCTTGACAGCTCCCGCCTTGGCTCCCGCATCGCTGCAGCCCCATGCGCATACACCTTGCCTGGCTCGGCCTTCGGCCATAGCCTCCATCCTCGCCGCGCCGCTTTGCCATGGCCGCGAGAGCCTGTCCGCGCGCACGCACTCATGCGCACATGCACAAGCTCATCCCGTAGCAGTACCACCTCGCAATCCCGCACCCCCGCTGGTGCTCCACTGCTCCGGTGGTCGCCGCTGTTGGCTGCCGGCACCGTCGTCATCTTCCTGTGTGCGGTAGAGCACTGGGCTCGGCCTTCCGGGGCTGGTTCAAAAGAGCCAGGCGCCCCTCTCAGTGCAAAGTCCTCCCTCTAGCGCGGCGCTCAGTGCCCCTCTATTCTATCCAGGAGGTCCTGGGTTCGAGTCCCAGGCGCCCCTATTTTTGCCTCTTATGTACCTTTTTTGCACACCACACAGCCAGCCGCTTGGGCTTGGCCCGATTCTGCTGCTGCTGTTGCCTTGCGCATAGAGCGCTCTATATCTATCTACCGCTGGCCTGTGTAGCCCGTGCAGCTCCAGATTCAGCCCGTTTAGATCTTTTCCTGTTCTGTTTTTTCCCTAAATTTCCAGTGCATGCATATTTACAGTAAATGCCATCATTTTAAACTGCTCATAACTAAATGTCCATGTATCCAAATAAAACATGTTATATATGTAAAATGCTCAGAATTTTATCTACTTTCATAATCTGCCATTTTCATCTATGTTTGAAATTATGTTTGATTAAATTTGCTCCTATGTCATGCTAAAATGCTTTATTTCTTAACTAAATAACCGTAACTCGGAATTTAATAAAGTTTATATGTAAATGGGGTAGAATTTTTCCTAGTTTAACATGGTGTCCTTACTTTGCATGTTTAACAACTCTAAAATAATGTTTAGGGCAGAACAGTACCAAATCTATAATATGCTCATGACGAGTTTCCGGAATTGTTGTTCGTTGCTTCCGGCCTCATTTAAACTTGACTAGATAGGTAGTTTACTTTGCTTCACCCTTGCCATGCTAACAACATTTAATCTTGCTGGGTACATAAACGAGAGAGAACTAAATAAGTCATGGGGTGTTTTCTTCAATATGTAACTCCGTTGCATAATGAGCTCCACTTAATTTGTAGTATTGTTTGTGCACTTTGCCATGCCATGCTTCATTAAACCGGACATGCATCATACTCGATTGTGCATCATGCCATGTTGATGTGTTGGTTTGTTTACTATGTTGTGTGCTTCTTTTCCGGTGTTGCTTCTTTGGGTTGGTTCCGATAATGTCGTGATTGTGAGGACCTGTTCGGCTATGTCCGTTTGTCTTCTTCATGGACTCGTTCTTCTTCCTCGCGGGATTTCAGGCAAGATGACCATACCCTTGAAATCACTTCTATCTTTGCGTGCTAGTTGCTCGCTCTTTTGCTATGCCTATGCTGCGATACCTACCACTTGCTTATCATGCCTCCCATATTGTTGAACCAAGCCTCTAACCCACCTTGTCCTAGCAAACCGTTGTTTGGCTATGTTACCGCTTTGCTCAGCCCCTCTTATAGCGTTGTTAGTTGCAGGTGAAGATTGGAGCTTGTTCCATGTTTGGGACATGGATATTTTGTTGGGTTATCACGATATCTCTTATTTAACTAATGCATCTATATACTTGGTAAAGGGTGGAAGGCTCGGCCTTATGCATGGTGTTTTGTTCCACTCTTGCCGCCCTAGTTTCCGTCATATCGGTGTTATGTTCCCGGATTTTGCGTAACTTACGTGGCTGGGTTATAATGGGAAGCCCTTGACAGTTCGCCTTGAATAAAACTCCTCCAGCAAGGCCCAACATTGGTTTTACCATTCGCCACCTAGCCTTTTCTCTCCCTTGAGTCGGCCGGCTCAAGGGTCATCTTTATTTAAACCCCCGGGCCAGTGCTCCTCTGAGTGTTGGTCCACCTTGTCAGCCGTCGATGGCCACCAGGGGCAACTCTGGGCTGGCCTACTAGAAGTTTGGACAATCCAGTGTGCCCTGAGAAAGAGATATGTCCAGCTCCTATCGGGATTTGTCGGCACATTCGGGTGGCTTTGCTGGTCTTGTTTTACCATTGTTGAAATGTCTTGTAACCGGGATTCCGAGTCTGATCGGGTCTTCCCGCTAGAAGGAATATCCTTCATTGACCGTGAGAGCTTGTGATGGGCTAAGTTGGGACACCCCTGCAGGGTTATGAACTTTTGAAAGTCGTGCCCGCGGTTATGGGCAGATGGGAATTTGTTAATGTCTGGTTGTAGAAAACCTGAAGTTTATCTTAATTAAAATACATCAACCGCATGTGTTACCGTGATGGTCTCTTCTCAGCGGAGTCCGGGAAGTGAACACGGTGTTGGAGTTATGTTTGGCGTAGGTTGTTTTAGGATCACTTCTTGATCATAGATTTCTCGAACGTGCTTTGCCTTCTCTTCTCGCTCTCATTTGCGTATGTTAGCCACCATATATGCTAGTCGCTTGCTGCAGCTCCACCTTATACCTTTTACCCTTCCTATAAGATTAAATAGTCTTGATCGCGAGGGTGTGAGATTGCTGAGTCCCCGTGACTCACAGATACTTCCAAAACCAGTTTGCAGGTGCCGATGTTACCGAGCGGCTGACGCAACCAAGCTCAGGAGGAGCTCGATGAAGATCTTGTCCTTTGTGTTGTTTTGTGCTAGTTGATCAGTGGTGGAGCCCAGTCGGGACGATCGAGGATCTGTGTAGCATTTGGGGTAGTCTTCTTTTATTTTGGTTTCGTAGTCTGACCTTGATTGTATTTGGATGATGTAATGCTTTATTCATGTAATTGTGTGAAGTGGCGAGTGTAAGCCAACTATGTATCTTTTCCCTTATTGTATTACATGGGTTGTGTGAAGATTACCTCACTTGCGACATTGCTTTCAATGCGGTTATGCCTCTAAGTCGTGCTTCGACACGTGGGAGATATAGTCGCATCGAGGGCGTTAAAATTAGTTAACCCGAAGGACATAACGGTGTACTCGTATTGGCCATAGCGAGTAACAAAGGCCGTTTTGGGAATGTCCCCGTTTCTGATTTTGATTTGATGGTAGCCCAACCTAAAATCCATCTTGGAGAAGACTGAGGATTCAGCGAGCTGATCATACAGATCGTTGATCCTGGGAAGCGGATACTTGTTCTTGATAGTGACCAAATTGACAGGTCGATAATCTACAACCATCTGATCCGTTCCATCCTTCTTCTTGGCGAAGAGGATGGGGTAAGCCCAAAGGGAGGAACTAGGACGGATGAAACCCTTTTTCAAGGACTCATCGAGTTGGTTCTTAAGTTCGGCTAGTTCTAAGGGTGCCATCTTATAGGGTCTTCTAGAAATTGGGACGGTTCCTGGAACAAGGTCTATCACAAACTCGACATCCATGTCAGGTGGAACACCTGGCAGTTCTTCTGGAAAGACATCCAGGAAGTCTCGGACTACCGGAATATCTTCAAGGTCTGGAAGGGGGTTGGCATTTAGGGAGTAAAGCTGGCGCTTGGCCACTCGAGTTAAGACATTAACTGTCTTGCCCAATGGGTGAGTAAGTTGAACGGTTCTAGTGGCACAATCAATCTTAGCATAATGAGCTGACATCCAGTCCATACCCAAGATGATGTTTATATCCGAGGACTTGAGAGCTATTAAAGATGCAAGGAAGACAAGTCTATCGACAAGAATTTCATTCCCATGGCTTACTCTAGAAGTTTGCCATTTGGAACCCGGAGTTTGAATTACCATGGAAGTGGGCATGTCACAGAATGTCGTGTCATGCAATCGAGCATAGTTCTCAGATATGAATGAATGAGATGCTCCAGTATCGAAAAGAACAGATGCCGGATGGCAATTAACAAGGAGCGTACCAAGGACAACGTTAGGATCCTCATGAGCCTCCTTAGCTGAGACATAGTTGACATGGCCACGTGTAGTGGTGGCTGACTTGGCGTAGAATGTCTTTCCCGCTGGCTTACCACGGCCAACGGACTTTCCAGACTGGTTGGGGTTGTTGTTCTGGGGACACTCTCGATTGTAGTGACCCGGCTCTGCACACTTGAAACATGTCACAACATTCGGGCGTGGAGCAACATTAGCAGCGGGGCCACCATAGGTCTTGGGCGGTGTAAACTGCTGGTTGGGGTGAGGCGCCTCAAAGGATGGCCTCGGAATGAACTTGGGTGGCAGTGCCGTGCTTGGAATCCACATCCGGCGCTTCTGAGATCCAGAGCCGAATGAAGAACCAAAATCATGAGAGTGCTTGCGTGAAGTGTCATAGTCAGTCTGGCCTGTCTCAGCACTGATGGCCTTATTGACCATCTTCTGGAAGGATGTGCACTCGTGCAGACGAAGATCGCGGCGAAGCTCGAGGCTAAGTCCCTTGCAGAACCTTGCCTGCTTCTTAGCGTCGGTGGATACCTCTTCAGGAGCATATCGTGCCAGATTCCCAAATTCACGGCTATAAGCATCCATAGTCAGTCTGCCTTGGGTGAAATTGCAGAACTCTTCCCTCTTGCGATCTATGAGACCTTCCGGGATGTGATGCTCAAGGAAAGCCTCACTGAATTCAGCCCAAGTAGTGATTTGGCCGACTGGGCGCATAGCCTCAAAGTTTTCCCACCAAAGGCTAGCAGGGCCTTCGAGGTGATAGGTAGCATAGGTAACCTTATCAGCTTCGGCTACGTTGGCAGAACGTAGCTTGTGGGTGATGCTGCAAAGCCAGTCATCCGCGTCGAGGGGCTCGACAGAATGGTTAAACTTTGGTGGGTACAACTTGATAAAGTCATTGATTGACACCAAGTCGTTTCGCTGATGGCGTGCAGTGTTCTGCTCAATCCGCTCCAGCAAGCGGTTAGTCTCACGCTTGTTTCTTTCTGCCTCCAGCATAACTTCGGCCAGAGAAGGCGGGTGAGGCAGATTTTCACCCCTAGCTGTGTTGGCTTCTCCCCGCTCTAGGGCAGCAGGGTTGCTGCAGGTGTTGACCATCCTAGGAAAAACAAGACAACGGTTTAGACAAGGATGGCACAAACTTGGCAAGGAAGTGCAGAATGTAATGCATAACATGGAATGCTAAGATGTTCATTACACGACATGGTAATATAGAAACTGCCATATATATACCATTGGTCATACACACCGTACATAGTTTAGTACAAGCCCAGGCTAGAGTACAACTATGGTGAAAGACATTACATCTCATCGAAGGCATTCCAAGCTCCTATACATTATTTTTCTACACCTTCGGAGCATGATACACACCAAGTCGTATCCTACGGGTCACACAGGACTGTGAAGAATACAACTATTACAATACTAGTTAAACTACTACTAGCTCAGACGGCTCCGTAGTAATCCTCATAAAAGTCACCACCATAGCTTGGAAGTGGAACATGATCATCTGGGAATAGACGGTCCTGCGGAGCCTGTGGACCATAGGGACTCGGATGTGGCCTTGGTCCCATAGGCAGTGGCAGACGGGGACCACGAGGAGGGGTGATGCCTCCTACATCGCGCCACTCCATACAATCTGGCAATCCAGACCGCACAGGGTACAGGTCCTTCATGTCCATGTATCCTGCCTACACCGCAGGTGCAACCCGAGTCAAAGTGGCCCAATGATCCGAACGAGTGTGGAAAAGCTCCATATGCAAGGCCCGATTTTCGTGGTCCTTATCCACGAGCATCTCGGCAGTGGTGTGGAGTAGTGACTCCTCATGTGTAGAGTCATAGTACGAAGCCTGATAGTACCCCTGTGCTCCAGGGAGTGAGGCTGGCATGTAGCGGAAATCAGTGTTCTGAAGCAAGGCAGTCCTGGCTCGAATGATAGTCATCATTAAGTAAGCTGCATCCTGCACAGACATCTCAATAGTGACCCCAAGTCCATAGGAATAGTGAAGGGGTTCGGTGGCTCCAGGATAAGAGGGATATATCCTGACGGTACAAAGGTACTGGCTCTGGTTGAAGTCTCAGAACTGCTCATCGACGGTATATTCTGGATACCACCGATAGCCTGACTCAACCATCACTCGAACCAACATGGCCGTGTGACCGGGTACATCAAGGCACCAGGTCAGATGAACCACTTGGTTCTGGGAACGGGTGGCCATCTGAAAGCACAGAATAATGCAAAGGAATTAGAATTTGCTAGGAGAAATCGGACAGCATAACGGCTGTAAATGCTCAGAAAAAGATTTGAAACATTCACAACAGTTTGCAAAACCACTCAACAACATCATATCAAGGTTCTGGTTCAACTGACAACATACTAAAGTAGTAGAAACTCTACTGAGGCTTGTAACAACAATCCTATAAGCTACTACGGATTAGTAACACGTGAACCTGATAGAGAGAAGAGAGCCTAGTCCTTAACCCACGTAGAATGAGAAGAGAATGACTCAGATCAGAGGGCATAAGGTAAAGCAGTAAAAGAGCCTTCCGTTCCCTCCCACAATCAATTCCCCTACATATAACTAAAGCATTTCTAGACTCGACATCGACCAGTTTGGCTCAACGAACCTACAGGCAGTCCGGCTCTGATGCCAACGCTGTCAGGACCCCGATTCCAAGTCACATCGATCTAGCCGGTAACACTTCATATCACTTTGCAGCCTCACGCATGGTATCCCCACGGGTGTCGCCTTACCATGGCCCGGGACCGTTTGCGCCTTTTGGCTCACATATATGATAGTGTTGCTAACATACATATGACAGAGAACCCGGGCCGACATTGCTAGTCATGAACCCAAAGCGGCACAGACCTATGGGGACAGGCATACATGAATCACATCGAGCATGTCGGTCATCAGCGTGTGAATCCGAACTGTAGCACTGGCTAACAGGACTCTGGGGAACCCAGGCTGTAGCAGGCTAGGCAGGACTCCGGATGTCACCGCGTGACATTTTCCAGAAGGAACACACATAGGAATGAAGTGAAACACATGCCGGCCAGTCAAGTGTCCTGCGCAGTAGTGCTGGGCTAGCAGGACTCTGGTGAACCGGGCTGTAGGGGACTACTATGGCTCAAGGAGCACTAGACTACATTTCCCCATAAGAGAGGCTGCCAAGGATAAACAACTAGATTGTCGGATCCCACACATACCAAGCATTTCAATCATACACACAATATGCTCGATATGTGTAAATACAACATGGCATCACAACAAAACTCTACAGCTCAAGTACTTTATTTAAAGGCTCCAGAGAGCCATACATAACATGTTGATACAGGTAGGGGTCACATGACCTGACACTCAAGTCATACAAGCATACAAGCATACAAGCACATGCAAAAGCAAATAGTCTGAGTACAGACACTAGAAAGAAAGAAGGCTTGTCGAAGCCTGACTATCTACATAGGGCCCTCCATGGCCAGGATCACCACCTGAGTGGCAAGTTACTCATCGACGTCGAGGTATACATAAAACCCATCGGAGGGGGCAGTGTTGTCGTCTGAAAATAGTAATTAAAGCAACATGAGTACAAAGGTACTCAGCAAGTCTTACAACAGATCCTACTATACAAGCTCATTCTCAGGAAGGTGGTGGAGTTATTGCAGCAAGCCAGCTTTGACTCTTGGCAAAGCTATCCTACGAGACACCACTAGTAAAATAGTTTTCACACACAAGTCCACTAATCACCAACACAATACTCCACCGGGGATCCTCCCTCGTCATCCTACGAGAGGGCCATCCTCGGTACTCACACTTATCTTGAGTCTTTTAGTAGTAACCATTAACTTGTTTATGAACTGTATAGGCAACCAAGTCGTCCTTTACCGCGGACGCGGCTATTTGAATAGATGATGTTAACCCTGCAGGGGTGTACTTCTCCATACACGCTCTCACCACTTATCGTCGTTTACACGACATGTACTCGGCAACCTTCAAGCGGAAGCTCAACGAGGGTGTCGGCCACGGCCTACCTAAACACTCAAGTCTCTAGTCTAGGTTTATCGCCTATCCAGGTTCCATCCGCGGGGAGTCCGGCCGAGGTTTCCATATACGGCCCTGAACGATGTGAACAGGGTTCCCGAGACACCAAACGGGTGACTCGGTACACCGTGCCACGGTGTATCTACCGCATCATAGCCCACCCCTAGGGTCAGCGCTACGCACGGCCGCCAACACATAACCTACAAACACCAGAAACTAGTTGCAACTCCTGGACAGAGTACTAGGGTGATTAAGAAGCCGAGAGGGTCCATTGGTTTCGGGCCCAATGTATGGTAGTAACTGATTCTTGAATCACACATACAGATCTCAGTTCTTAGGGACGGCCTCAATGAAACAACCCACCATGTACTCCTACATGGTCTCTCATCGATACCTTTACCAAAACATGTTCAACCCATCCCTCACATTACCGACATAATCATTTCACTCTTTCCCATCACCCAGATGAACCAGACCTGACTCAACTCTAAGCATAGCAGGCATAGCAAGGTAGGAAACACATACATGGCTCAATAAACTCATACACATGCTAGTGGGTTTCATCTAGTTACTGCGGCAAAGACAGGTCATGCAGAGGATAAGGGTTCAACTACCGTAGCAGACAGTAGTTTGAAACGTTGTTGTCTTAATGCAGTAAATGAGAGCAGAGGTGAGAATAGGGGATTGTATCGATATGATCAATGGGCCTGCTTGCCTGATGGAGTGGTAGTAGGGTACTGCCCTTCAGCTGGATACTCGTAAATATCCTCGGAGGCAGAACCTACCACGAAAGACACCACAAAACACAATCATCACATGGCAATATGCAACAATATGATGCATGCTATGACATGGCGATATGAGGTTTCCTGCCTAATGCAATGTGAAACAAGTTGAAATGGGTCCATTTGAATCAAAGATTCAAATGGAAGCTTAAGTTCTTATGCATTATAAGTGTATTAGCTTGTTTCACCTAAACAGTAAGGTTAAAGTGTTTTGTCATGCATGAAACTAGTACAGATGGATAGATTGGATTTTTCTGATCATTTTTCATATATAATTTGTTTGATTTGGAGCTATGGTTGATTTCCTATGATTTTTAGAAGTTTTGGCTATTTTCTGGAATTTCCTATATAAGAATAAATCCAGAAAATAATTAACTGCGTCAGCACTGCATCACTGTGACGTCAGCGGGTCAAAGGCGGCAGCCTAGGTCAAACCTGACTGGTGGGCCCCATCTGTCAGTGACTATCCTAACTAACCAAGTTAATTTATATTAATCTAA